>NC_057922.1:6735665-7040425 GCF_018873765.1 Telopea speciosissima
TGATGACACCAATCCCACCATTTCCATCATTTGCGGTAAAGAGATTCTCCTTCACCATTGATGGAGGAAAACTCTTTCCTTATCAATATTGTAATTTCAAACATTGAACATATAACATAAAAAAAAGAAGGGAAAAAGTACGCTAACTGGTTGTGCAGTTAGCATGGTTCCTACATCTAAACACAAATCAATGCCTTTGTGCGTAAATATACTGTTTAATCCCAAGTAAAATTGAAAATGGCATCCAAACCAACGTCTTAGTGTGCATTTTCATTGGCTACCGCATTGGCGCAGAGGCTATATGATTGGCCAGTTAGCATTCTTTTGCCCAAAAAAAAATATATGAAATGTGAGAAAAAATAGACAGAAATATAAGGACACCTCGAAGTGAATACTCTTATCCATACTTTCCCTTCAAGTTGCTATTTTTTTTTTGGGTGCAAAAACGGACTCTCAAAAACCCTAGAAAGGGTAACTCAAAGCCTATTTCTTTGTTCTTTTTTTTTTGGGGTACAGATAAAATTTTATTCATAAGAAATCCCAAACCTATATAGCCTTTGGTTTTAAAGAGAAAATTGCAATTGTGAAAATATAGTGGCGCAGACTGTAGTAACCTACTAACCTGTGGAGCTGAGGTATGTGGAGTCTTAATTTGTACCTTGGAATGATGGATTCAAAAATCAACGCTAAGTATCTGTAAAGAATTTCAGGATTGGTTGAACCAGCAGAAGTCCATCTGAACAGACTGAAAATACTGAATTTTAGTGCAATTTTTGAGGGCTATAACTTTTGAATCAGGTAGAATACGTTACATGAGTCATAATACCAATATCCAAATGGCTTCCAGTGCTCTACGATGCTACGACAGTCCAAATGGCGGGCAAACTTTCAAATTTAAGAGGTGTACCAGGCCTCTGAAATTTTGTACGCAATTTAGGGATATTAGTTTTCTATTTAATTTAATTTCATGTTTTATTTTGGTGTTCTTTCCTCTGTAATCTAACATTCTTATATAAAGGTCATACCATGTAAATAGAATTTTCTTAAATTCATACTTTTATTAGTCTGTTAGCTACCTCAATTCTAATATATAATGTGACCTATGGGAGGATGAAACAACATCATACCATGTAATTTTTTTCATTTTCATAAAAAAAGATGAATGAAATTCATACTTTTATTAGTCCGCTAGCTCAACCCTAAGATATAATGTGACCTATGGGAGGATGAAACGACACATGCACATCTCATGTGTGAAATGATGACAATTGTATTTCAAAAGCAAGAGTATTTGGGGGTGGGGGTGGGGGTGGGGGGAGTATGAAAAGTATATGAAATTGTCAATATTTTTATATTTCACATTTTGTTTTCCATGACTATTTTTATTACACATAAGGATGAAAATTTCATTCTCCATGGGTCATGCTAATCTTTTTTATGCAAGTAGCATATAGCCTAATCTATTTAGGAAGAGGGGAGGTCCAAATTACTTCTGTGCTTTCATTATTTAGAACAACTAAAAAGGTCGTTATAGGCGTCAGTATACCTAGTGAAGTATAATGCATTACTATTTGTCACTTGGTAGTACAGGGGTTATTAGTCCATACGATAAATGCCCCCACATATTTTTCAATGGCCAAGTTTTAGTCCAAAATAAGCGAGGGAAATTGCTCAAAGTCTAATTCAAAGTTTTAATAAAATTACCAAAATATCATCAAACGGAGATGAATATAAAATATAAAAAAATGACATCTTTTATAATTTTAGCTAATTCCTTTACTCATTTTAAGTTGAAATTATACCAATAAGACTCTTGTCTGGTCTTCTATCACATGGACTAACTCATATATTTCACTAGTTGTACTTGACGGACAAGAAAACCCTAAAACTTACAAAGTAGAAGGAAAATGTTTAAAACCATTCAATGTCTTTTACAAAGTTCACCGACACCATATAACACTTAAATTTTCTCTATACATATAATGCAGAAATATATTTTATTAATTACACTAAAATATAATGCAAAACCTAAACCAATCATGCCTACCATAGCTTGACTCAAGCACAACTGTGAAGCTGAAAAATTAAATTAAAGTTCAACTAATGATAAGCTGAGATAGCTACCCTTATTGTTAATCCTAGGTTGCTTAGATTTGGATATCAAGTTGAAACTAGATAAGCACTTTTTATTCATTGACTTGTGGGAAGACTAGAAGCAATTAACAGTGACACATCTTCTGATATATTTCTCCCAGTTGTAAATGCAATTTGATTAGGAGGAAAAAAAAAACCTAAAGATGAAGGTTAGGTTGACCAGCTGCCCACATATGGATAGTTTGGTAGTTTCACTTTTCTTCCTTTTTCAGGTAGGTTTACTTATAGTGGTATATATAGATTATTATATTACTATACATGTCACTCATCAGTCACCACCCATGCATACTTCTTTTCATGCATGTTGCATGCTCACATGAAAAATCATAAATTGGACAAAAATTTATGAGAAAACTAAATAAAAGAAATGATAATTTGTGTTTAAGGGAAGGGGTTCATGCACGATCATATATGGCGATTGAAAGCTTCTTCAAATAAAGGGAGGGGGTTGATGTGCAGTCGTACTTACAAAATTCATCTACACCATGTGACATGAGTTTTTTTTCTATAAATATTATGATCGAATTTTCTTACACCCACAATGAATAAAAATTTATTGACCGGATGGCTTTAGATGGGCACAAGTGAATATCGTGAAGATAGTTCAAGAAAAATACTTAAATCCTATAAGGGTTGTGAAACCTAGGATGATGTGGATGAACCTTTCCGTACGGTGAATAAAAACTTTCTCTAAAATATAATACAGTAATATTTAATTAAATAAAATATATTGCAAAACCTAACTAGTCATGCCTACCATATATAGCTTGACTCAAGCACAACTATAAAACTAAAAAAATAAACTATTTGGTAATCCTAGGTTGTTTAGATTTGGATATCTCAAGTTGATACTCCCTAGATTTAATTGGGTCATACAAATTGTGGTCCAGGTTCAAATGGAATCATGAAAGCTACCACTAATTAGATCTAACAGCAATTAATAATGACACATTTTTGGAGATAATTTCTAGTTGTAAGCTAGCTAGTGCAAATTTATTAGGAGGAACAAATACCTAAAGATGAAGGTTCGGTTGACCAAACCATAAATGGATATGCTTGGTAGTTTCGTTTTTTACTTTCAAGTAGGTTTACTTTCAATGGCATAGATTATTAGATTACTATCCATGCCACTCACCATCCATACTTCTTTTTCATGCATGTTGCATGCCCATATGAAAATTAAATCATAAATTGGACAAAAAAATATGAACAAAAATGAGGGAAATGATCATAAGTGTTATCATATACATACATGTTCATTCATATACATACATGTTCATGATGTTCATCTTATCCTTTCCTTCTTGAGGTTGTAATAGGCTGGACCTCTCTCTCTCCCATTCCTAAACTTTATTACTAGATTTAGTTCTTCTTTCAAAAACAGTGTATATAAGTTGCTCTAGATTTCATCTCAAACTATCATTAATAAGAATAAAATGAAAGGGTTTTCTTTCTCATCATTATACCTAGTGAAATATAACATTTCACTATTTGCTATTTGGCACTACATTGGTTGGTCCATGTGATAGAGGACCAGACAAACATATCATTTATACAATTTTCAACTTAAAATGAGTAAAGTAAATGGTTAATAATTTATATTCATCTCCATTTGATGTCATTTTGATAATTTTACTAGAACTTTGAATCAAAGTTTGAGCAACTTTCCTTACTTGCTTTGAACTGAAATTTGGCTATTGATATATATACATGCGGGATCCTCTATCACATGTACTAACCCGTGTACTATCAAGTGACAAATAGTGAAGCGTTATATTTCATTGAGCATATTGACACCTAGGAATTAAAAAAAGAGAACCATTCAACAGTATCTAGCATAATTAAACTAATGTCATAAGCAATGAAACTATTAAAGAGTATTTAAATGCCCGAGACTCCCACCATTACAGGGTCTAGGAGGGGCAAATGTACGCAACCTGCTATTCTATCACTCTTTCAACATATCAAGTTTGAATCTTGTAAGTTATTTTCCATCTTTTTCATGGAAAAATAGAATATTTCATGGGCAACCCAATAATAACCATTTATTAGCTCATCTGAAATGAAAACTTTCTACAAAAGCTATCGGTCTTTTGTAAGATGAATAGACAGTTTATTAGCCTAGCCCATAGTTTGACTCAAGCTCAGCTGTAAAACTAAAAAAATTAAAGTAATGTTAACCCATGATAAGCTGAGATAGCTACAGTTATTTGTAATCCTAGGTTGCTTAGATTTGGATCTCAAGTTAATACTACAATTAATTAGGTCATAAAAATTGTGGTCCACGTTCATATGGAATCATGATAGCTATCCAGATCTAAACTTCCTCATCATTGACTTCATCCTCTCAGGTTCCCTGCCCGGTACAGTTGTCCAGGTCCTCTCATAGTGGGGGTGAAAATGACGATCTAATACCCTGCCTAAACACACTGCCTGAGTGTGGTTAAGTTGTCATTTCTGTCCCTCTATTAGAAGAACTAGACAATCGGACGGGACAGGGAATCTGGCAGGAAAAAAAATTCATTGCATGCTAACATGAAAATCATAATTTGGACAAGAAAACATGAAGACAAATGAAAGAAAGGGAAAATTTGTAATTACCATATACCATTTGGAGTTCTATCAAAATAACTATTTACAAAGTACAATTTCATATGGCCCTTTATGTTCATGATGTTCATCTTATCCTTCTCTTCTTGAGGTTGTGATAGGGTGGACTTCATTAGTAGTTTTAGTTTCTCTAGATTTAATTTATCTTAAACCATCATCAATAAAGAACACATGAGAACATAAATAGAATTTTATAGATTTTTAATATTTGATTAGTAAATCATCACACACACGCATAGCAATTAAAGTAAACAAGAAAACAACCGACAAAAAGAACCATTCAACAATATCTAGAATGGAATTAAATTGATTTAGTAAACAATAAACTGTCGTGCTCACCTTAGCAATTAAACTATCCAAAACAGATACCATTTTGATTTATCACTCTTTCAACAAATCAAGATTGAATCTTGTAAGATCTTTTGCAGTCTTTATTCTTGAAAAAAATGGATTATTTCTTAGGCAACCATATAAATAATCAATAATTAGCCTATATGAAATATAAACTCTCTATAAAAAAATCTACAATCTTATGTAGGGGTAAGTTGACAAAATTAGTTGTAATTTAATATTATTTCATATCCAAAAACAATTTGCAAACTACTAATTTTGGAATCAGTCATAGTATATGAGTGTTGATTTTTGGGATCACAAAAAATAAGGGTTTATTAAAACTCATCTTCAATAAATTTAACAATGCCCTACCTTCTAAGGCCAAGGGATTAATTACACCAAAAGTAATATAACATTTCTCTATTAATTAAAAAACAATATTTCTTTTTTTTTTTTGGGGGGGGGGGGGGGGGAAGAGAACACCACCCAGTCACGCCAGACACGCCGTCCATTCGCCCTGATACAAGCATGTGAAATGACCACCACATCCCATAGAACAATCTTGTGTTAGGGCACAAGAGCAACGTGTCTGGCACGACCAGGTGACGTTCTTTCTCCTAGTTTTTTTTATTGGACTCTTGTCTTTAGCTTGAATCTTTATGAAAGTTTTCAATAGAGCTTTGGGAAAGTAATGCATGCATAAGATGGCAAAAAAAATATACCTTAATTACTGGGGATGACAGATCAGTTCTAACTTCTAATGTGTATTTACTAAGAAATCCCTAATAGGGTTTTAATCGAATTTGAGTATGAAATGCAGAGGCCATTCCCATGATGTGCAACTGGATCTGGAACTATACCTATGATGTGTATCCATTGCCAATAAGTCTGCCATTTCAATAAAAGGTCTCTCCTCCTCAAGGCTGTTTTCCTTCAGTGGAATTCATTTCCTAACACAAGGATTTAAAACTTGAGATCCAGGATCATATTGCACTTCACTCCCAATCCCTTTAGCATAGAGAAAAAAATAAGAACCTGTATAGTTAACAAACTTCCCAAATTCACAAATGCCACAATAAATTGTCAACTAAATTTGTGCGTATCTCTGTATCGAATATTTAAACAAGATCTGCCTCATCCTCAACTAGCATAACTGGTCTGAAGTCTCAGATCACAAGATAGATCAGGCTGGAAGAATTAATAATTTTGGAATGGGTCACTCTTAAGATATCTGGCTCTATAAAATGATATAATTTATGGATTCAAATTCATGTAAATAATAAATACAATCCTGACTGGTAAAGTGAATGTGATAATGTAGGAGCTCCTTGTATGGTAGACAGGACTAATTAGTACAACCCTGTAATTTCATACATCATCATTAAACAGTAAAATCTGCCTTCTCAGCTCATTAAACCATCCCAAAGTTGAGTCCTATATGGGCATAACTTATTTAGCAATGTTTTGATGCCTCCTAGTTCCCTTAGCTTCTCTTCAAGCTCGATACCTTGAGATTGAGGAATTTGCTGGTACAAATCAAGGAAATGGAGAAAAATCAAAATACGCCTAAGGTAAAATTTCATGTTTTGGATAAGAAACCTATGCTGTGTAAGAAAAAGGGAGGCGGGAGGGGAAGGGAGAAAATTCCACTACCTTCAACAACCACAAAATGTAAGCAGCTGCAAACGATGCCTGTGCTTGGCCATCCTCAAACTCATCATCCAAAACAGCTAAGCATGCGTGAAATAGTTGCATCTCATTATAAATAAAGGAATGCATATCATGATTTATCCCAGGGTGGATTTTGGAATGGCAAAATGCACCTTGAAGATCAGAAACAAAATGCTTTATCCAACACAGAGAGAGGATGCGGCGATGAACCCACAGAGCCTGAAAATGATATAGGTAAACCAAAAAGTATCCACAATTACAACAGAGTAAGAAAACTCAAGCCTTGCAGTTCATTTTGTCTTGAAAGCTGAACTTCCTTGGAATAAAGAATAAGAAATTACTATTAACAAGATTAACTCAAGCAAACAAAAGGAAAATGACCATTTGTTAACCATGCGCCCTTAAAGATTAATGTTAGATACAGAACTAAATCAAGTATCACTTCAAAATTTTAAATAGTATACCTCTCTCCCTATTAAACGCCTGATCAAAGTCTCATCCCAGTCAAGCTCCTCCTGTCAAAACCACAGGCAATAGGATGAGAAGTCCTGCCGAAATCCAACTTCACCACCAGAGAGAGAGAGAGACACAGATATCAAATTCAGGATGTAATTAAAATCAAATAACTGGCAACATGGATGGCAGGTCTCAGTAGAAAAACATCAAGCCTACTGGGTGGACTTCTAAAGGAAGCTCAGGTCAGAATACATGTTTTAAATAGGTAAACAATATAATTCAAGAGTAAGAGTATCTTGAAGACCAGTGGAGTTAATCACCAACAGAAATAATTGGGATGTAAAAAAAATTTTGCTGCAACATTACTGGGTTCTTTTTTCATGTACAAAAATCAAACCAATAAAACCAGTCTTTCATCTATCAAAACATTTAGTATTAAAAAAGTTCCAAGTACCAAAAAAATTACATATAAATATGTCAGAAAAAACTCAGGAAAAAGTAGTAGACAACAAACAATAATTAAAATTTAAATATTAAAGGATGATCCTTCCATTTATCATGCTACATAAATCTCACCTTCCACATTTGATAAAGGTCAGGCACATGACTGGAGCAAAATTCTGGATCCTGTCTTGAGCAGCTGTCCTCTAAAATCTTAAGCATCAATTTCTGTCAACAATAATAAAAACAGTAAGAAATACAAAATCCTCAAAACATCTCACTTTGTAATCAGAAGAAAAAGGAAGGCATACTGCAATAGTGCAATGCAATGGATAGATAAGAGCTGGGAATAAATTATAAAGAGAACTCCAAAACACAAAAGATTTATGCAGAGGAGGTGTTTCTTTGGAGGCAAATTACAATTCAAGAAAAGCAACAAATCACTTTTTTTTTTGGGGTGGGGGGGGTGGGTGAGGAGTGGGGAGGGGGAGAGAAGAGGGGCTAGCGGAGAGATTTAATTATGAAGTATTTTTTACACATTATTTAGTTATAACCCCATACTGCAATAGCGGTTCCTTTTGAAGGTCAGAGAATTCAAGGTATGGGGTTAGGAAAGTTTCATTAAGAAGAAATTAGGCATGGACAAAATGAAAGACCATTAGAGAGGAAAACAATTCAGGAAAGGTGAGGTTCTCCTCTGGGACTCCTACCATTAGAACACTCTCAATCTGCAACTTGAATGGGATGATTGCATTTGCCCCAGCAAATTTCAATCCAACTGTACATCCAGTGGTGAGAGCTTTCCCGAGAGAATCTCATATCACGAGAGAGAGAGAAGCCAGAGAATTTATCGATATAATGGAAAAAGTTTCAGGTACTAAAGAAGTGGGACATAATAAGTCATTTTATACTAAATATTAAGAAAGAAAGCCACAATTAACTGATGATTGCATCAAACATGTATTTTTTATTTTTTCTATTTTTAGATAAAAGATAAAAAGAAAGTGGTTAAAGGATAGGGTGAGGAAGGCCCTGGACATTGGAGGAAACCAAAAACCTTTTAATATGTGGTATTGATAGCCCATAACACCAATCTGGATAATTAAACATTTAAT
The DNA here is from genome assembly GCF_018873765.1 of Telopea speciosissima. Classification (NCBI taxonomy): domain Eukaryota; kingdom Viridiplantae; phylum Streptophyta; class Magnoliopsida; order Proteales; family Proteaceae; genus Telopea; species Telopea speciosissima. Next base: position 6,744,446 of record NC_057922.1, read on the forward strand.
ATTGTCTAAGACATTGGAAATGACTGATAACTAGTATACACTAAATAACACAAAATAACAAGTGAAACTTCCGAAATTGAAATGTCAAACTCACTCTGCGATAATGGAAACAGCAGTTATCTGCGACATGCAATTCAGCCCATTGTTTTGATTTCTTCAGCTCAGATAGCATCTGAAGGCATGCATCCAGATCTATTTAGCATATGCAACCCAATGGACCTTCCAAGTGAATAAGAATAACCCCAGGAAAGTCAAATAAAAAGGGAATAATGACTTCTCTGGACCTGTTTGACTAATATAAGCATATTTGATATCTGTTTTCTGATATAAGGTGAGCAGCCTAAAAATGCAAGTGCTACAATCTTTATGTCTAACCTGTTCCTTTGTCATGTAGGAAATGAGCCAGCAACGGTGACACCATGCACGGTAGTTCATCTTTAATTTCTGCAAAGCAATAAAAGGGCTGCAATCAGTATAAAGCTACTTCTCTCCTGCTGCTTCATCAGACCACCCCCTACCCAGACCCAAAAAATAAAAAATAAAAAGAGAGAAAGGACCAAGTAAAGCTATAAGACAGGAACAAAAAATGCATCAATTTATTCAATCCTAACCAAAGGACAAATCTCTCAGATCACATGGAAGGTGACTTCTGTCCATATTTTATTTCTCGGGTGTGTTAATGAGTTACATCAATTTATCTGTTCACTGTAATATGACAACAACGTTTATCTTAGGAGAACTCTTTCCTCCAATATCTTAGGATAATCAGGTTCTTAAGCCAAAGATACACTCCAAGTTACAAATTAAAACCGGCCCAAAGAGTCCTGCAAAGAGACTCTTCAACTTAAAGAATCATAGCCATTGGATGATCTGATAATCCAAAGGGGACATTTAAACCTCAGGAGTTTTTGAGACCAGTAGAAAGTGCTTTCATCTCCTAACGATTGTAAATGTCCAAGTGCCCTTAGAAGGTTCTCCATAGAGACACAATCAAGGTACTAAAACTCGGGTCTTGGTACCAACTCAGCTCTTGGAAAAACCGAGACGAGTCGAGATCTCGCCGAGATTCGCCGCGTTGGTGCATTTTTTTTTTTCCAACTCGAAGCCTCAACTTTGGGTCAACCCGAGATCCGAGATCTCATCGAGATATATCGAGTTCTGTCGAGTTAGGTGAGGTATGTAAGTGGTAGGTGGGTTAAAAAAATGGGTCGAAACCGATATCCGAGATCTCGCCAAGATATTGCACTTTTGAGACTCGTAGTTAGTATCGTCTCGGCTTTTCCAAAAACCGAGAAACTCGACGAGATCTCACGAGTTCTCGAACTATGGACACAATCATGTAAAGCTTAAAAAAATTGCAGTAGGCAAAGATAATGTGCATGTTCAAATACAGTCTGAGAATCAGGTAACCTTCAAAAAATTGACCCCAGCCAGATGTAGTAGGTGGAAATTGGCTGGTCTGTTTGACACCAGACTGGACGCAATGCCAATGTACTCCTACCATGTTGGTTTGTCAGCCCAGGGAGTTGGTGGTATTGTTTGGGATCACAAGGTATTAAAAAGGTAGTCTTGTAATCATAAAGAAGAGTGAATATAGTTTTTGCACATTTTTGAGAGGTATGGGAATGGTTAAAATGCTCTTCCTCCGTAAGGGATGAGATATTTTTGTACCAGGGTTCTTCCTTTTCTCTTGGATGTTCCATTTTTGGGAACTCTCTTGAAAGAACCAAACAAGCATTCAGAAGGTAATTGGCTACCTTCTTTCTTCTTTTCCTCTTGTTTCTTAATGTTCTTGTTGTAATATGGGGTATAAGGGTAGAATTGTCCCTAGGGTTTATATTGTGTTGCTCTAGGGGCTTTATTGTCTTTGTACTCCACTACTCTATATTGTGTTAGTGCCGATATGCCTGATACGCTTGATATGACTCTCTCTCTTCCCATGCCTTATATTCAGGGGGAGTCTACCATTCCAATCCAAGGAAGCGAAACTCAGCCTGTTGTTATTCCACCCAGTGTTCATACCTACACTCGTCAACGCACTCGTGGGACGTAAATAGACACTACCATAGCTGCTCCAAATCCACCGGCTCCTCCTATATTGGATCCACCACCTCCAGGTAATCTTTTTCCACCATCTCTTTCAGATCCTTCTTTAGATTTGCCCATTGCAGTTCGTAAAGGAGTTAGAGCTTGTATGCAACACCCCATTTCTCAGGTTGTTTTGTATGAGTCTTTTTCACCTTCATATCATGCCTTTGTTACTTCTTTGTCTTCTATTTCACTTCCTAAAACCAGGCAGGAAGCTCTGATACCATGATGGTTTGGGGATTGTGACTTGTGTCTAATGAGACACAGCCCACCTTTATTTATAATAAAGAGTAGTGGAGTACAAAGACAATAGAGCTCCTAGGGCAACACAATATAAACCTTAAGGACAATTCTACCCTTATACCCCATATTACAACAGTTCTTATCTCCTGGACGCTGAATACAATACTTGAACAAATCACTCATCTTTCCACCAAGTTTTCATCTCTTTATTTTCAAGCTCTTCTTCTCTGTCATGGTGCTCTTCAAGGATACATTCATGAACAGAAAATAAGTGTACCAGATTTGTCAAATGCAAGCAGATGATCAAGAATGCCCCCACACTACAATAGTGAGGTAACAGTGCTTAAAATATGTCAAAGCACCCTTGTTTTCACCCTTTTGATTTTGCCATTTTTATGGCAACAAAAAAAGATTAAAGGGCGTACCCAGTGCACGAGGCTCCCGCCACTGAGGGGTCTGGGGAGGATCATAATGTACGCAGCCTTCCCCTTGCTTTCCCAAAGAGGCTGTTTCCAGACTCGAACCCGTGACCACTTGGTCACAGTGGAGCAACCTTTACCATTGCACACTTGCACCAAGGCCCACCCTCATGAAAATAAAAATGATCAAGGACATTAAATCCTGTGTAGAGGCCCACTAACCAACGAACTAGCTACAGACAAGAATAAGTTGTCAAAAAAAAAAACAGAAAGCAGCACTGAGGTTGAGCATGCTAGAAATGTAGCAAATTGTTTCCCTGTTATGATGAAATTTGCAAACAAGAAATAGATGCATCCATCATTCTAACAAGCCAAGCTATGAATTGATGACAAAGCTTTAGTCGGGCACGGAAAAGAACCAAAACAGACAAACCAGTACCTATATTCTATAAAGAACCTTAGAATCAATCAAAATTATCAATACTATGCTAAAACAACAATGTCCATCAAGATATGCACTAGAACATATCAGAATTCCTCAACCAGCTTGCACTGGAACAGATTAGAATTCCATAACCAGGTCTTCAGTTAGTTAATTTTACCAAAAGATTGTACCGAGGCTCCTGCCACTGCAAGGTCTGGGGAGGGTCATAATGTACGCAGCCTTACCCCTGATTCACGGAGAGGCTGTTTCCCGATTCAAACCCACAACCATTAGGTCGCAATGGAGCAACCTTACCGTTGCGCCGAGGTCCGCCCTCTAAGTTAGATAATTTTACCAGATGCAAAATAAAAGAAAATACAAGCGCTGTAGATAAGAAATTTTGACTATGACTCAGCTGGATAAATAACCTACCACTACAGTCAAAGGCCAGATTTGCTACTACAACTGCAACTATATAGTTGGAAGGAAAGAAGACAACAATCTTCAACTCTGAAAAGTCTCAAAATTCCATTAACACTATGTTACATCAACTGAGCACACATAAATTCAATAATAACAATTTTTTTAAGAAAAAAAAATTCCTAATAATAGGAATTATAATATCATCTACATTTACGTTCCTCTAAAGCAACTAAGACTAATTTTGTGAATTAGCATAACCAAGACTAGCTGCATCTCAGCTTATTAAATAAGTAAAATGAGAAATATTAGAAGTAATAAATTCAAACCAATGCTTAAGTTGTATGCTCCATATCAAGAGCAAGTGGACAACAAATCTTAAATTAAAACCAAAAGTTTAAGTTGTATGCTCTATAGTGGCCAAACCATGGATAGTATCATAGTAATTGAGAGCAGAATTAAAAACATTTACAATAAGTGGTATCAATATAACAAATGAAAGAACTAGCAAAAAAAAAAAAGTATCATTATTGGAAACAATATTAAAACCAAAAGTTTAAGTTGTATGCTCTATAGTGGCCAAACCATGGATAGTATCATAGTAATTGAGAGCAGAATTTAAAATATTTACAATAAGTGGTATCAATATAACAAATGAAAGAACTAGCGAAAAAAAAAAGTATCATTAGTGGAAACAATATTACAACCAAGGTTTAAAGTATCGTATCGTGTCGGGATACGTATCATTATCGGAAGGCCTCGATATGATCCAGTACCAGCATGATACGTAAAACAATAAAAAATTGTATCATCCTTGTATTGATCGATACAGGTCAGTTACACTCAATACTTGTATTGATCGATACAGGTAAGTTACACTCAATATGCCTCCTTTAAACTTGCAAAACAGAAACCGTGAGTGAGATATGAAACCAAGAGCAACCGAAGGCCTTGAAATCATGTTTTTCTCTTCAATCTGAGCTGGGAGAAATCATCTAGCATAAAAAACGACCCTAATCTTCACCATTTCAACAAGTTTCATGGATTTACAGATCTCAAATCATGGATTGACAGATTTGGGAGAGAAAAAATTAGAAAAAAGAACAATTTTTTTTTTGTTGCTCAAATCTTTTCTTTTTTTTTTTCTTCATGAGATTAGGTAAAAACAACTCAAATCCTTGCATCAAACTGCTATATATTTACATATTGTATAATAAGGTGTTTTATGCTTCAAAACTGTATTTTGCATTATCTTAAGCACATCCATGCATATCTTGCATTTCTCCGATACGGTATGATACATCACTTAGAATCATCTTTCCGATACGATACCGATACAGATACTTTAAACCTTGATTACAACCATAAAGCTACGAGACTACAACACCAAATTAAAAATCATCAAAACGCAAAAAGTTAGTAAACCTTTAAAATTAAATTGTATCCAATTCCTGAGCTGAAAAATAAACCTCAGCTATATTCTCCACAAGCTCAGACTCTTTTTCTACCATCTCTTGCAGATTTGGGCACTTTCCAGATATTGTTTTGATCACCCACCGCCTGCCAATAAATGGGATGTGGTAAAGAATAGATTTGACATTCAAACAGATGCCGGGGGGGGGGGGGGGATACTGCAAAAGGCCTCCTAAAAATGAGGCATTGTCCACATAAGAAACTCAATATTACAAATGGAAAGTAAGTTTAGATAAACACCTCATATGGATCTGATGAGTAATAATAATATGAAAAGATAAATTGACAAATGGAGTGGATATCGAAGGGTTGAGATTATAATTTTTTTTTTGCATGAGATCCACATGGCTTTCTAAACATTACCTATGGCTCCAAGCAGATTCACTCTTTGGCGAATAAGAAAGAATAAGAGCTGACAGAAGCAGTTCATCCATAAACAGTGAAAACTGTTGCTTCTTTGAAAGAACCAGTTTCCTGCATAACAGAGACAAACTATGTAGGATAACCAAGACCAGCTATATATATAATAAAGAAAAAATTGTAACTTCCCATGACTGCTGGTAAACTACAATTATTCCTCATTAGGTAAAAGTGCGTGCCTCAAAAAAATATGAACAGGTAGTAAAGCAGAAGTATCCGACAAACTTCTCATTTCTAATTTCATATGGTATAAATGTTCAATAATTTCAAGGGAGGCTAATAGAGATGAATTTGTTAAGTGTGTACTTGAGAATCCATGATACATCTCAAATTACTAAAGATTTCAATTGCAACAGTGTCTGCTTTCCAGCAAAATCAGTAGCAAATAGCATTTGAGAAGTCTTCATGAATTGGTCACTATCCCATCTAACAAGGACACGGACAAATGTCATTGTTCAACATGGCAACCGTAAAGTGTGACGTGGACAAATTTATATATATATAATGATTAAATTCTTCATGCTAGTACATATAATACATTTTCTTTCTGCACGCAGTGCTTTAGACATTCACCCGTCTTTCTTTTTTTTCTTTCCCTAATCTAAGAAAGAAAAATGAAGTCCCCAGAAGTGTGGAAATGCGTGGCAATGTCCCACATGTGGGTAGACAACCAGAAAATGAAAAATAGTTGTACCCATAATGCAAAAGTCACCATTACATTTCTACATTCGCTTTGAATATACTTTTGGTCTCTGGCACTTTCCCCTGGTCCAGAAGGGTTTCCTTCCGAAACCCAAGGAATGCCCATGTGTGTGTACACATATGGGCCTTGAAAAGTTGTCTAAGTTAAAATTTAAATTCCACAGCCCATGTGTACACACACACGGGCGTTCATGAGGTTTTTGTAACTAAATCCATCATAGTGCTACTATTTCCCATAATAGCATTGGTAAATTATGTCAAGGCTAACATTTCATGTTTCCTTTATTGGACCACAGAAGCACAGATGCATTTCTTGAGCTTCAGAAGCATTAAGTTGAGGGCATTAATTTTAATTTCAATCTTTAATTTAGCATAGGTCAAAATAACACAGTTTTATTTTAAGCATACAAAACACTATGCAAAATTCAATACAATCCACAATGCCGATTATCAAATCAAGGGTGTAATCCCTCATAAACCTATATAATCATGCTTACCTTTTCAAAATGAAAAAAGGGCTGATAAATGCATTTCTCAGACAAGTACCTCTTAACATTGAACAACTAAAGAGCTCCCCATAAGAAAAATTTATGTTCTAAGAAATCCAAAAGTGAACCATCCATCCAAGCTGAAAAGCCACCTTATAAGCATCTAAGATCCATTTCCAACATTTTTTTTTAACACAGGACATAAGTACTATCTTTTTTTTTTTTTTTTTTGGATAGGTTAAGTAGTATCTTATTACAAGTGAAACAGAAAAACAAAGCCGCATTTAAGAAATACAAGGAAAAAGACAAAACCTGCCATTCCATGCACTACCAAAGTCACAACTTAGCAACAAAAGAGCCTTGCTGTGCTTCATGACTTCACTTTCAAGAAGGTTTTCAGAAGCTAGAGATCTATTTTGCACAGTCTCATCTACCAATATATCTGTCTTTGGGCATAGGTTGTGTAACATCTTATACTGTCCGATTGCGGTCATGAATGCCTGCTTAGCAGCACTGTGCAGGGGCAGAAGAGCTTGGGTAGAAATGGCTAATTTATGATCTCTGGTCCAGAAAACATTACTGTCATGTCCCAAAATATCAGTGTCCACAACATGATCAGATGATTGTTGAAAACTATTGACAGATGCATCCAGCGAACCTGCTGAGCCACCATTTAATGCCATTAACTGAGTTGGATGAACGAATCCTACTTCATCACTGGATGTAAGCACCACAAAATAAATTTGGACAAGTTAAAAAAAATACAAATTATTTTCGAAGTAAAATTCCTACTAATAGCACTTATAAGTTATAAGAATGACGACTAACTGTTCAGAAACATGGACGAAATAACAGGAGAGGGTGTGAGAAAACCTAAGGTTATGGCTACGAAAAGGATGGAGGAACTTCTTTTTCTTTTTTGTGTGAGTGTGTGCATGTGTAAGTGAGTGCGTGCATTGCCCAATTGAAGGAACAACAAACCTCCACAACATTAACAACTGTTAATTTCTGCTCCTTCTCAGAAGACACTAGACATCATAGGAAGAAATGCCATTTTTTTGTTATTTGATACTAAACAAATCTCATGTAAAATTACTATGGTATCTTGCATTTCAACCACCTAATAATACTTAGTTAAGAGGGAAAATATGAACAACCTAGTTTGGGATGCACGGTATAATGCCCAGAAGAGAAAATAGTACACTCATCATATTTTCACTCCCAAGCCCGAATATGGAAGCGTCAAGCAAAGGACAAACGCAAACTCTTGAAGTACTTCATAGAATTGGTTACAGTGACTTTTGTTAAATGGATATTAATTTTAAACTATGTTTCTGTGTCATTCTTGGGTTTGTGAATGCAATATAATTTGTAGTTAGATTTGGTTAAACCTTATCGCTACTGGATTTCTAAGTTGATCCACGGGTGTTCCACAAGAAACAATTTTAAAATTCTTGATCATTGATTTATTACATATGGAAGGATATGTATTCTCTTCCATTTTCAAATACGTTTTCCCCCATGTTTAGAGGTTTTTACCACAAAAAAGCCAATAAAGTTCTTTTGCTATTATGGATTGAACTTTAGATTATACAAGATGCATTCATTAATCCGAATCTGCAAATTATTGTGCCTATGAATAACATGGTTACTGCCAATACTTTCAAGAAGTCAGGATGCAATGTTAGCTTGACTTAAAATATAGTCACTTTAAAATTAGCAGCAAATGCTGAAGATATGGGACATGAATGGGCCATGCTACATGTAGAAGATGTAGGCATGGCATTAAGTAAGTACACAAATAGTTTGGCTTTGGCATCTGCTGAGTGGTATACAGACTTTAATAGGGAAGCCCGAAAAAAGAAAGTAAATAACTAAAAAGACTTTTTTCCAAAATTCTATATTAAAACATTCAAAAGAAATTAAATATTATATCCATATTTCAAGGTAATTATTGGAGAAGAGCTGAGGGGTATTGAACTGGATTTTAACCACAACACAACCATAGACTCATAAGTTCAATGCATGCAGGGTATTTTACTTGCTAAGCTACATATCTAAAGCATATTAAACTTTTCTAAGAGTTGCCCTACAGGAAGGAAATCAGTGTGCGTATGCCATAGCAAACTCGGGCATCTCATACCGAGTCCCTAATTATCATGTTGCTTTAATCCTGACTTCCTGAGTTTTCAGCATTTTACACCTATGATGCGGTTTTCGTACAGAATAAAAAAAATGATGAATATAGGCATCATAGTTTGCAATTCAAACCAGCACATGCATCCCTGATTCTCTATACTATGTAGAATGATGTCTGGGTTCATATTACTTCATATGCCCAGCCATTACCATCTTTTTGTGAGGCCTATGAGCCAGTAGGTCCACACATGGGCCTCTTTTTGGCTTCTTTCTTTTATTGTTTTAGTAATTAGTTAGATAACGAACTAGAGTTTGGCTTGGGAGGTTGCATATTAATTTCATACCTAAATGTAATTGCTTCAAGCTTGAGGCCAAATAGGTTTCTTAGGTAAATGTACAATTAGTTTCTCTTATATTTAATTAGAGAGGTGAATCCTCATCGGAATAGAAATTTTGAGTTAAAGAAGGGTTGGTTTCAAGATCTATCTGTGGGCTATAAATAAGCACGTAATCAAGTTTGTTTTTTTTTCTTCTTCTTTTTATTTTCTCTCATTCCTATGAAACAGAATATAGAGCACAGTTTAGAAAATGGTTCTCCTCCCATGATGTGATGGTCAAACCAAAATTTCTTCTTTTCTTCACTTCTCTTTCAAGCTTGCAATATTTCTAGTTCCACAAGTATAATTTCCACCTGACTCTTAACAACTGATCATCAATTTTGGTTTATTTCTAGTTCTTCAAATATATTTCAATTGAAGAACTACTTTCTGCATAAGTTTTCATCCATTCTTTTCTCTGGCAAGCATATTAAAGAAGTGCATCTCCTCTTTAGAATTTTCATTCAATTAGTCAATGTTTACAACACTTAACAAGCCATAGCCTCTCCCTAAAGGTAATTAAGTTGCTCACCTACAACCGATCCCATCAGTCACACCACTCTAAAATAGAGAGAAATCTCTGTTTTTTATAACCATTTCTTTTATCAAAAGTTTCGTTCAGTTCTGATTGTCTTGGGTCACTTTCTTTAATATCTTTCTATTTCTCTGTTAGAAATCCTACAAATGCCTCTTCTTTTTTTTAATTCATTTTGTTTTTCCTTTTCAGTAAATATCCATACTCGTAATCAATTTACAGTACATCTCTGCATCAATGTGAAACCCAAGAAACGACGTAAATATAGAACATTTGCTAGAGTATAGCCACCTCTAAGTAACACTCCCATGTCATGATGGCATGTAGAATTTTCAACAATAGCAACCCCATTACATCATTGTTCATCATTAGTCCCCGACACACACCTAATCTTGGCCTAATAGTTCTTACTCCCCCTTTTTCAACCTAATCAAGAATCGGAAACTAAAAACTATCACATAGTACAACCTAGAGAAAAAGACCAAGGATAAAATACCAGCGGGGTTATTATATTGATAAAAATGAATGGCAGAAAATGAAATAGACAAAAATTAAAGATGACACGTATAGAAGTTTTGAACTCACATAAGAGGGTCAGATCCCAATATATGTTCCAATTGCATCAACAGACAGGATGTATCTTCTTGAGAACCCTCCTCCATCATCATCTATAATTTGTTTTCCTCCGTATGGAAGCAACTGAACTTCCTGAAACAAAATTTAGAAAGTGGCAGAGTTATAGTGAGGAAGAGTTGACTCAGGTTCCAAACAACGTTTTCCTTAAAAAATAACAGAGTAAAAAACTCTGATCTACAGAATTTGGGTAGTTCTCCAAATTCACCACAGTTACATTGTCAATCCATTGAATAAGAACATAGAATCGAATAAGGAAAAGGGCCGCGGAGGTGGGGATTCGATCATTCAAAGTGGAATATTTTAGTTCAGACTAGACATGAAGAGAACCCACAAGTCCTCATCCCTCCTACACAAAATTGACATATATCATTGCTTCCTAACCCCGAGTTAGGTTCAGTTCAAATTAGAAATGCATGAGCTCTCAATGTTTTCTGCCTCATTTAACCTACAACTAGGCTCTTCCCTTGCCACAATGTCATCCACTCATCAATCGGTCCCTCACATTCTCCACTATCCCATTGCAGCCAGAAACACGTAGTCCATACTATGATCCCGTCTCGTACAGACAGATCCCCAGCAGAGTCCTCCAAAGAATGGAATGGGATTGAGGTGGTTAAATCTCCATTGCCTCTATAAATTCAGAAGCTTCATCCAATAGTCATGTGAGTTCTAGCATGTCTAGATACACCCAGCAATGCCTAATATCCGATTCAATCCCATATTCATTTCTTATTATTAATTACAGAGAAAAAAGATTCTGATACAAAAGAAAGGGAAACTGGGAAGCAAGAAGGAAGATTGGGGAAAAAAAAACCTAAATTATTTAAAAATGGTAAAACAAACAAACATTCTTACCAGTAAGGAACTTAGAATTAAATCACGCTCATGAGAGGGAACAAGGAGCAAATCTACTCCTTGATAGTGGGGTTGATCAACGCGACGACAGTGCGTGACTGCTGCACTGGTGCTTAAAATGGACGCTGCTGACTTACAACTCGTCCATTTTTGCTTGACAAACGTAGGTGAATTATTTTTGTGTTTAATATAAATATAATATATTAATTACCTTCAAATATAAATATCAAAGCGCATCTGGTGTAGTGGTATCATAGTACCCTCCCACGGTACTGACCAGGGTTCGATTCCCTGGATGCGCAGATATTTTTTTCCTATTTTTGGCAAAATAAGTTTTGAACCGGATTTGGGTTCTGTGTGAAATCGATGAAAACTGATCTCACACCCGATTCCGAGTCCTAAGCCTTGTATGTAATAGCAAGTCAAAAAGGATTTTATTCTGTTCTCTAGCATTCAATGAATTCATTTCCCAAATTGCTACTTTTAAGTCCTCTGGTCATCCAAATCAGAAAAATGATTCCCTCCCCCCCCCCCCCTGCTATGCAAACAGTGTAGCTCCATCCATTGACTGAGTTAGGACATCCATTGGCTGGTCTCCACCTTAATATTGGTGTAGAATTGCACTGCCGCTCAGCTGCTGGGCTATTCAGTGTATAGATTGAGTTTTCAGATTAGCATATCATTTGGGCCAACTTCAATCTTTTTTTTTTTTTGGGTAGAAACAACATCAATCTTTCAATGACTGAAATCAATGAGTTATTAGTTTGTACCATATCATACAGCAAACAAATGAGAAGGTTAGGTACTCCTATTGTTCCAGCCGATTCATGCCAAAAAAAAAAAAAACTCCTTAAAATTGTTGAGTTCTCATATTCAAAAGCCAATTCTAGGTTTTTAAGGACCGATTTTGGCTGATTCGATCCCTGATTCCGTGTTTTGAGACGCTGTTAGTAACTCAAGAAATATGAAAACTTAAAGTTTAGTTGAATCTGGAAAAGTTAGTAGGGATACCCGTGAGAGACGGAACAATGAGTGGAAATTGGCACAACCCCATGGAATTGGAGAAAGGAATTGGCACAATCCCTGGTCGTCTGAAATAGAAACATGTCAAAAGAAGGAATGAGAGTTTTGCATTGAAAGCCAAATAAATAAAGACTTCATTCCACTGCATGACTCAAGCCAACACCAAACCCAATATGATTCCAAACTCCCCCAAGTCTCAACAAAACCCTTATAAATTTGAGCCCGGAAAACAGGTTCCTGCAACATTTTTATTTGAGTTAGTAGAACTCCAACCAAATTGATTGCATTTGCGATTCCTTGGAATAACAAGAGAATCCCTGAAACATAGAATAAAACTTTAATTCAAAATTCAGAGTTGCCTACGAATGTCAGCAGTAGCTCCACCATTCAAGAAATCACAAAGAAAAATAAGTACAGAAGGCAACAAGCTCAAAAAGCCATAAATGGAAACTTTTCATCATCTAAAATAAAATAATTAGTTTGAAACATGGGGGAAATTCCAATCATTGAAAAGAAAATCCTTCCTCAAGACATTGTGTCCTAATTTCCTGCATAAGCCGTTGAAGAAGAGTGGGATTGCTAGTGACAATAGCATCACCATGTGCTAACAGCATTTTGCGCATGGAAACTTGATAGTCAACGGTCCAAGCATAGACTTTCTTATTCCTCCCGCGCAAAATCTGCACAAGTTTCTTATCAATCAAAGGGTGGTAGACACCAACAACCCTTGCATGTTTCATCCTCAATAAGTTGGTTCTAGTACCAGTTGATGGATCCTTCATAACAATGTAACCTACCTGCACAATGGCACCATAAATTTAGTGATAGGAAAGAAGGCATTGTTAAATTCACACAGGCCAAAATCTATTGCTTTAGAGGCAAGCTAAGAAGTTAACTACTAGTTTCAATTAAATGGGTTAACAGGATCTTCTATCCTTACTTCCCTTTTGCAAATTGATTCCTTGTCACTGAACATGTATGATGCATGGTCTTTATACCAGCATGTTGAGCCCCACTAGACTAAACACAGCAGGCTCAAGCATACCATCTATAAAAATTGGATTTAAGACAATTTATCAATCCAAGTGTATAGAGAAAAACTAAAGCCCAAGCCCGACCATGGAAACCCCGGCATTACATCTGTCTAGCCAAGCCAGAATCTCCGATACACTGGGGACATCACGATGGAAAACTCAGATCACAGCTCTTGAGAATTCCTAAAAACAGCCCAGGTACTTGATCAATGACGTAATTCAAATTTACAGGATTCTTTCTTCCAACTGCCAAATTCACTGGTCAAGATTGAAAACTAACACCTTAATCCATCATATGTTCCACCACACCCCCCAATCAATGTCCAAAACAAATGGAGAAAGGGTCATGAAATGGAAAGAACAGTATGTTCCCTTTTAAAAAACCTTACTGCAGTGTCTGATGAGAGATTAGTTACATCCCTAACTAAAATATCACTTTTAGCCCAAACAAGACAATTCCTACATCGTGTCTTCTCCACCTGCAAAAGATTGTAACAGAAGACTCAGTAACTAAACGAGAGAGAGGTCAGCATTTAGGAACATGAAATTCAAACTCCAGTCTGTGAGTTGAAAAAAAAAATGAAGCACCAACATAAATAAACGGTTGAAAAGAAGAAGGGTTTAGATGTCACTAGTTGCCAGAGGTTGCAAGCCAGGTCAGGAAATCTAATACAGCATGGCTTCATCCTAATAGAAACAAACCAGATTTTGTTTGTGATAAATGTCAGGTCCAAGTCACAAAAGTCCATGGGTTGGGCCTGTTCGCCACATTGCACAAGGCAACAAGTGAAAAAAAAGGGGGGGTCATTTACCCAGTGCTTGCTCCCACCTATGCGGAGTCCTGGGAGTGGTGAGTTTGGAGACAGTCTTAACCTTCAGTAATTTGAGTCAAACTGATCCCGGGTTCATAGCACACCAAGTGGAATCAGTGGCTCTGAATTTACACTCCAGTCTCATCAGCAAAATCATAGTGAAATAACATCACCTAGGAGCTGAATTACAGAGAGGCACACCTGTAGCACACTAGCACCTCACCAAGGCCTAGGCACTAAAGTATTACCGAAGAATTAATCCAGTGCAGTAGGTAGTAGGTACATTCTTTACAAGAAAATTGTATAGTGTCATTTTTATAAAATTCTTCCATCTTCCTGAAAGGGACCTGAGGCATAAAGAACATTATATCCTTCTGTCCTTTCGTTTTGCATGACTCACACCAAAAAAGGAGTATGACCAAATCACCATGGCCACGTCACAGAGGATATAGAGATGAGCCAAGTTTCCTTCACCAAGAGCTTCAAGCCCACCTTCTTATTTTTACTTTTACTTTTCCTTTTAACAACAAATAGTTGAGCTGTGGGTGGGGAGGGGGAAGAGAGAGAGAGCTTACAATAGAAAGAATGTCCTGTGCAAGACCTTGCTCATACGATGGAGGTCCAACTTTCGCATCCAGAATAACCTGCCTAACTGACCTTGACACTGACTGCAAGAAGATGAAAACAAATATCAATCTCAGTAAGTTACACAATGGAAAATCATTTGAAAAAAAAAATCACTTCATATAATTCAAGTCAGCCTATAAACATGGTCAAAGAAGAGGTCATTGTGAGTAATGTAACACATGGATTAAAATTCCAATAGTGAGGGAAATTAAGCACACACACACAGGAAATACAAGCAAACTACTTCCAGACGTACCCTCAAAGCATCTTCAATCGTAGGTATTTCTTGATCATCAAACTCTCGTAGGAACTGATGTCTGTCATCCAGTTGTTTTATCTAAAACAAGAAACTAAAAGCTATTCTCCATCAAATTACACATATGGGAAGTCCTTCCTACGTGGCCGTGTAGGAAACAAAAGCCCAGAAAGAAACAAACTAGTGATTGAGATTACTAATAAATGAAAAGATCAGAAAATGCACGAATAAAGGAAGATGCAGAAAAGAAAAGAAACAGTCCAAACAACTAGAGCCACATGACATCAATCAACCAAGGCTTTCAAAGGGAAATTCCCATTCTCATGTAGGTAAAGCTCACACCCAGAAAAAAAATATGATACAACTTAATTTGGAAATTAACAAAAAAAATGCTTTCATGAACAAGAGAATGTAAAAAAAAAGGGGCAAAACAGGAGAAGGATAAAGAAGCATCTCCAAAAGCACACTACTTCATACAATCTAGAAGACTAGGGCTTCTTTGAAGGAGGACTCATGATGCCAGATTCAAGAATCAGCTTCACCAGACATGAATTCCAACTCTTCAATTAGTCTTCCACAATCGTGCCTGAATAACATCTTATAGATTATACCAAAGCAACCGGCTATTTTATTTATTTATTTATATTTTTTATCAAGCAGTATCTAATCTCAGAAGATGTTATGTTTAGTTAGCTTTCAAGTTATGTAGCAAGTTCTCACCTCTTTCATGCTCAAGTGCCCAACTTTTGCAGAGTTGTTACCAGATATCCGCTGCAAATCCCTGCCTGTGTCATCTGAGGTCAAGTCTACGAATGGTTTCAAGAAAAAATTCTAGTAATAACTCAACTATATGAAGGTGATAATAACACAAGAAACGGAAAGAAATTGTCCTCACTAAAATCTTTGCTAGGTAAAAAGAATTTGGTACCTTTCTATCCAAATAAAAGTTTTGAGACAACTTTCTTCATTAGTTTTGATAAGTATCACAGGATGTATTTCCTCATCAGCTAAATAATACCAAGCACGTATGGAAGTCAACCATTAAATAATGCAGGTTCATTTTTATGAAAAACTAAAAGAAAAAAGGTTTAAATTTAAAAATAAAAATAAAGGTAATAAAAACCTGATAAACGCTTTGTTGGTGAGCAAAACTTATAGCAACTCCTCACATGATAAGACATTCCAGTTTCAATGAGACAATGTCTCAAAATATAATGCAATACTGATGTTTAGAACATTCCATGTTGGTTCGACTATGTAAAAAAACTATAATAGTATGTCAGAACCCTCCAATACCCAGTCACCATAAAAGAAGGTAAACCTTCTGGGAAACCGAAGTTCAAATAACCTCCTTAAACACTTTTCTTGTTCATTTTCCCCCTCAATGACAGCAAATTATCTTCCATTTGTAAAACTGAATGTAATTGTTCTGAAAGATTCTAGAAATACCATAGTTCAATCTACCACTTAAAACTTTTGCTTTTCCAAATGAAGCAAAAGCATTTAAAAGAATTAGGATCAACCATGGTGTAAACAATAACCAACATACTGGCTTCAGACTAACTCACATACAAAACTAGAAGGGGAAATTTCTGGATAGAGAAAGTTTTGAAATAGTACCTATCATGGAGAGCAAGCAACACTCCATCTGAAGAGCGGGAAACATCAATCTCAATGCAGTCTACTTGAGAAAGAAGAGCAATACGATATGCAGACATCTGCAAGCAGAAAGGGAACAACGAAAAAAGAAGATTAAAAAAAAACAACAAATTTGATTAGAATCATGGATATGGTACTCTTGGAAAACTGCCATCAAATTTTACTATGAACAAAGGCATTGAAGGATTTAACATTAAGATTCAGAGGGAATCGCTCATATGTGAAGAAGCGATTCTCTCAAATGAGAAATAGAAACACATATTTCAGGTCCACCCCCGCCCTCCTTCTCATATTAGCATTTGCAGGTCACTAAAGGTTACCTTTCCATATAATTAATTCATTAAAAGAAACAAGGAAGTCAAAAGAAGTACAACCTACGGGCAAACAAACCAATAAATAGCTATATAAGAACCAGCACCTTCATAGAGTCGCAAGTATGGTTGTAGACAATAACATGCACAATTGTATATGCACAAGTGGAATCCAAAAGAACAATAATCAAGATGTTTGGAAGCAGAAACAACACTTTTGTTAGAAGACTTGACACATATGAGCTGACAAATGCAAAGACACCTCAAATGCAACACATACAGTATTGGGAAAGGCCTTGGTTGAATCACCCCCATGAGCACAGACAAGAGGAGGATTATTTAGCCAACCACACTTTCTCAGTTGCATCTGCAAAAACATGCATCAATAAATAAAGATCAAGAATCTCATTCAATAATTCCATATCAAACCTCAAAATGAACTATACCAAATAAAGAAGTTGAATCTCATGTCCGAACCGCATAACCAAATAAGAGCAAATTTCAAATAGAACTAAATCATATCAAGTGAAAGTTTACAATTTCTTGAAAGAAAAGGGTTCTATGCGGATATGAAACAAGGTCAACCAAATCAAAGAGAATTTTAAAAATAAAAAACTCAAATTTATCAGCCCTCATTAAGATTGTGAATATCATTAATGTCCCAGTACAGTGCATTTAATAGTGTAGTGTGTAGAAATTGAATTCACTGCCATCTAACATAATGATGGATGGCCACAGACATGGGCATAGTTGCGAAGGTATCATCGCCAACGCCTAGGCGTCCAGGCGCCTTGGTCGCCTTGTTGGTGTTGCCTTGAGTCTAGGCCCCCTCTAACGCCTTGAGTTACCTAGACGCTATGACAACTACGGACATAAGAATTAAAATTAGATGCACATTATAGAATCTGACTCGGCTAGCTTAACAAACACGAATTTGTGGATTTGTACAATGATATTGAATGTTAAAAACTAGGAATCCTTGTAAATTCATCACTTATATACAACAACAACAACTCAGCCTTATCCCAACTAAATGGGGTCGGCTACATGGATCGTTGCCCTCCAATTAGCTCTATTCGCGATCATACTTGATACAAGACCTAAGCTATGCATATCTTTCCTCACTTCTCCTAAGGTCATTTTAGGTCTACCCCTGGCTCTTTTAGTTCCTTCAATCTTGAATCAAATCACTCCTTCATATTGGAGCGTCCACAGGCCTCCGTTGAACATGGTCATGCCACCTCAAACGACTTTCTTGTAGCTTATCATGTATTGGAGCTACTCCCAAATCAGCTCTGATATATTCCTTACTTTATCCGTCCTAGTTTTGCCACTCATCCATCTCAACATTCTCATTTCCGCTACACTAAATTTATCTATATGATGCTTCTTAACTGCCCAACATTCCGCACCATACATCATAGCCGGTCATATGACTGTCCTAAAAAATTTTCCTTTAAGTTTTAAAGAAATACGTCAACCACACAACACTCTGGACGCACCTCTCCACTTCATCCATCTTATTGTAATTCTTTGTGAAACATCATCCTCTATATCACCTTCTTTATTTATGATTGAGCCCAGATACCTAAAATAATCAGTTTGCGGAATCTCCCTCTCATCAATTTTCACCACCTCATTACCCGTTCTAGTGTAACCAAAGTTACACACCATATAGTCCGTCTTCGTTCTACTTATCTTAAAACCTTTTGATTCCAAGGTTGATTTTCATAACTCCAACTTGGCGTTAATTCCTGCTTTTGTTTCATCCACCAAAACAATACTATCAGCAAAAAAACATACACCAAGGAACCTCATCTTGAATGTCTCTGGTTAAACCATCCATGATAAACAAAAACAAATAATGCCTTGAAGCTGATCCTTGATGTAACCCAATTGTAATTGGGAATTAACTACCTTGGCACTTATATACCTATAGAAAAAGGACATAAAGAAATGTAAATGATATACATTTCCACCTTAAAACCTCCTAGTGGATTTTTTTTTTGTCTTTTTTTTGTGTGTGTGTGTGGGGGATGGGGGAGATAATCTCTTATAGCATAGAGTATGCCAGTTCCTGTTTATGCTGAACCAAAAGGACCAGGAAGAACTGAAAATCTAAGAGTGTCTCCTACATGTGAAGGTTTTGGAATCTTATCCACGAGCATGTCATCCATTTCCACATAACAGTAACAACATGACAATGGAATCCAATTGGGAATTACTGATGGTTTTAGCTAATTATGGAATTTAGACACCTACAATACTGGGGAGTGGGAACTGGTCTTCCATTCCATATTACTTACTCTGAAGCCAGCGTCCCCAGCAACCATTATGGCCAA
This sequence comes from Telopea speciosissima, assembly GCF_018873765.1. NCBI lineage: Eukaryota > Viridiplantae > Streptophyta > Magnoliopsida > Proteales > Proteaceae > Telopea > Telopea speciosissima. Next base: position 6,763,729 of record NC_057922.1, read on the forward strand.
TTTTTCTCTACTTAGGGTTCAAATCCTGTAAGAAAATTGGGGGGGGGGGGGTGGAAGATTTATAACTTGCTCAGGGAAAGAAATATATGATAACATGAAACTTCATTATAAGCCACTAAGAAAAGGAAATAATTTAAAGAAAATCTGATATAAAGACAGAAAGTTGACAGAGTATAGCAAACCAAAGTATAATTAATTTTTAGCCAATAATCATTGATCACACAAAGTGGTAGTAGAATTTTCTTACTAGTGTTTAACAAACACGAAATATTTTATAAGCAAATAGCATGAACCATGAAAGATCTATCGAAGATAATCCAATAAATTCTAGGATTCAGATAATTAAGATGAATGACTAAGTAGCGAGAGAGAGAATTGATGAAACTGTAAACCTGCTGGAATCGCCTGAGTCTGAAGTGGAAAAAAATAGGGGGAATTACAGCCAATAATGCTAGGATCAGAAGCAAGCGGAAGAATCTGCGGTTCGAAGATCTCGAGAACAAATTCCACCAGGAACCATGCCGTTGGGGTTGTCTCCTATCTTGTCTCAGCTTCGCCATTTTTAAGAATAGAGAAGGGGAGAGAGATTTCTCGTCTCGTTTAAAAATCATCAGTAGAAGAAAGACGTTGGTGAAGTCGGAAGCATCATAAATGGACTCAAACGTTCATGGCTTACAATATTCCCAGGCCCAAGGGGGAAGAAGCATTTTGGGTGTAGAGGTAGCCTATGGCTTGCAATATTCCCAGGCCCAAGGGTATATATTTTGAATTTTTAGCCTATGTATTGTCCTTGTTTTTTGGTAATTTTGAGTCTTTGACTATTGGATATCCGTATTGATTAGGGAAAAGATTTTTACAACCCAGATTATTGTAACTTTTCCTTCAAATGTCCTAAATACCCTTTGTTTGATGGGTTTCTCCGTTGGAGTTCAGATCTGCTACCCACATGGGGACGGGTGGGGACAGCTCTGAACCCTCCATGGGGGTGTGGGACCCATGTCCCATGGAGGGGTCAGATCTGTCCCCACTTGTCCCCATTGAAAAAGAATTCTGTTCAGCCGTGGCGGGAGTTGGAGCGTCCAACCCCACTAAACGAAAACAAAAATAAGGGTGAGGTGGTCATTTCATAGGTGGATCCCACCTGGACCCCCCATGTGAAATAACCACCCCCAATTTTTGGGGTAGTTTTCGAACGATAGACCGTCTAGCTCCCGCCATAGTTAGATTGGAGCCAGGTCCTCCCCCCATTTTCACACTTTATATATTGGCAATACCCTTCCATAAATGTCTATGTATTCATTCATAGTGGTATAGGCACAATCTTCATGGTCTTGGATTTTTCAATGCTTTCTTTTATGACATCACCAACTTTATTTGGGTTGAAGCTTGAAAATTAAAATGTAGAGAATGAAACCTAAGGATCTACATTACATAGAATTTAGATTGCGTTACATTTTTTAAGTTGCTCTAATGATGCTTAACAATTAACATCATGAGAGAGAGAGAGAGAGGAAGTTGCAGTAGTTACTAAGAGCAAGGTTTAAAGTATTGGTATCGGGAATCGTATCGATCGGATGATTTTAAGAGACATATCATATCGTTTCGTATCGTATCGGAGATACGTATCGACCACAATAGATACCCATAGAATTGGTCAAGCTACACATGAAAATTCACTGTTGGAACAAAAAAACAATATAAATAAGCAATATACAACAGATGCCATGCATAAACACTAAAATAAATAATAATGTATAACAAAACAAGTGCATTAAATTGAAATTATTTTAAAAAATGAGGTTTCTTAGATATTGTAATCGTCTATAACGATGAAAAATATTGGATGATGCAAAGGATGATGTTGTAGCACTACTTGATTCAGTTTTGAGTCCAAGAGTTAAAAACCAAGATTAAATGTAAGATTTTAGTCTCTTGCTTGAGAGTTTTCCTTCATTTTTTCGTTCGAATAGGAGTTGTATAGAGTCTGAGTGAAAATGGTTTTTTTATTGAATGTATTGGAATGTATCGATACGTATCGATATGTATTGGTATGTATCGAGTTGCATCGGCCGATACGTATCGATACATAACCACCCATAGAATCTTTTATTGGATGTATCGATATGTACCGGTCCGTATCGGTCGTATCATATCATATCGATTTGTATCGGCCGATCGGCCGATACAATACGATACCAATCAAGACGTACTAGTTTCTAAAAAAAAAGATATATATCGGTATATATCGTATCGATATCAATCGATACCAATACATATCGGTTCGTATCGTATCATATCGATCGATACTTTAAACCATGACTAAGGGTGTGAAAACCAAGTCCAAACCGATCCTTATCGGATCAATTGTGATACTTTTCTTGCACCGACAATAGGGATAGGGGCGGAGTTGCAGGGAAAGGTAAGTGGGGCAAGTTGATGGGTTGCAACGGTAGGAGGATGGGGGCGGAGTTGCGGTAAAGGGGGTGGGCACAGGGTTGCAAACAAAGGGTTGAGGATGGCGAATTGAGGAAGATGATTTTTTTAACTAAAAAAACCAATCTTGAGAAATGGTTGCCTTTTTTTTGCACGTGTCTATCTTGTCACCTTCTTTTGATTTGGGATGTTTTTGGCTCAAGGGTAAAATGGTCTGACTAACAATGTCAGCCTTAGGGGTACGAGTGTAAGTTTTGAAAACTCAGGAGAGAGGGTGTAATTAGGCCATAGTTCAGGGGTCCTTTATTATTTATTATTGTTGTTACACCTCTAGTCAGGGGTTGAAACGTTCCGTTTGCTCTTTGCTGTTATTCTACCGCGAACGATCAATTTCTAATTTAAAATGATCCAATTGGGGGTGGAGTTGGGACTTGAGAACAAGCCAAAGCTGAGCTCTACAGTTCTATTCCAACTGATTTAACAGAATCCCTCTCTCTCTCTCGACTTACCTTGAAACTCGATTTCTGAAGTCCAACTTAGGAGGGTAAGGCCTCTCTGCAACTTCTTTTAGTCTCCTCTCTCTATTGAAGATCGAACCGGTCCTTACTGTCGCTCTCCCAAAAAAATTCAAATATCTGCAAGTTTTATATCGACGTTTGATCAGTACTTTTTTTTTTTTTTGAAAAAAAATTCAAATATCTGCAAGTTTTATAACTCATTTGGCATTGTTACTTTTTTCCTCTTATTTAGAAACCCAAAGAACTTGACCAAGATGGAAGATTATATGCTGACGATGAAGCTATTACGCTCTCAGATGAACGGTATTCTCTGCTCTTCATTGAATTATCTCTGTTTCTCTGCTACCGCTGCATCGTACTGATTCTCTGCACTCCATTGAATTATCGGCAGATTTAGAAGATCAAGTGGTGACGATCGCAGTCGAAGAACAAAAATACATAACGGCGATTGGCAACATGGAAGCAGACCTCGATTTAGGTTTTGCTCCTTTAATATTTTTTGGTTTCCTAGAAATTTTCAGATGATTGCTATAGTGAGCATTTCCCGCGCAAATACGGTAGAGACTTTACCGAAAAACTAGTACTGCTTTAAAGGTTGATAGAACCATGCCTGTGCTACTCTCACAGGTCAAGTTATTACTGTCAAATCGATAGGTGTTCTATTTAGTAGTTCCCTGTTATGAGTATATGACTCCAAATCATCTCTAAAATAAATTTAGTATTCTTTTTAATCTTACTCAAATTGCGTTGTGAACACATCGCTACAGCCAAATCTGAAACGAGACGTGTCAAAGAGGAGATAGAAGGGATGGAGAAGGCCAAAGGTCAGATATGCTCCCAGATTGTGGAAAAGTTTAAGAAGATTGCCTCTCTACAAACCGATGTGTCCACCACTTCTCAGGTTTGCTATTAATCCACAACAGAAAAGTAAAGGCCCCTTTATCATAGTTCTACGCTCTTACCCATTCCTATGCACTTCCTGTACTGCAGAAAAGGAGAGAATTTTTGGGATAGGGTATTGTTTGGAACCAACAAAAAAATAAAAAGATGTGATGTTTTCAAAGGAATTTAATTTTTTGAGATTTCTCTTACAGCCAAGTTTCCCAATGAAGAGAATAGCTCATAATCATTGATACCCTATTTGCTATAAAAATAGAATTTCTTATCAACAATAAGAAAAGACTGGTCAGACTCGAGAACTCACTTTGCTCTCGAGCTACCTTATCATACTTGTGCGGATTGATCAGATCCGCTAACCCCTTGTCGGCGTCAACGAAGATGGACCTATGACACCCGGAACCAAAGCGAGGATCTCATGCTATCATTGAACGAATACCCTAAACCGCCATACTAAGGTTAGCTGATCTTATTACTAAAAAGTCAACATGAACAATTAGAACTTGACCAGATTTTAGATGCGATTTTCTTTTTGGATATGCATCAATTTTCACAAATAAACTTTCCCGGGCTAATTTATTGTGGATGTCTCTTCACAATAATCGTGATGGAGAAAATACCAATTCAAATTGAATGAATTCAAAATGATATTAATGGATGATGTAAATAAATCATATTGGTTTCTCTGTTTCTCCTTCTGACTGAAATTAGTCCCCCCCCCCCCCACTTGATTAGAGTTTACAATGTTTGAAGATGCTGGCATGCTATGTTTGGTAAAGTCCATGAGTGTTAAACTTGTCTTCACCAATTTAATTGCCCTTCACCTCAAAATGAAGGGAAAAGAATAACAAGGTTTCCTGGGAAATCAAATCTAAAACTTCCTTATTTATTATTTGTTCACAAATTTGATTTAAATATGGAAAATCCTAATGCAACATGTCATATTAAAATGGCTGAGAACCCTGCATCGATTGTATTAGCACTTCCTTTTAAATATCTTGCTATACACACCTCAACATTCATTCACTTTCATACTCCTTTTCTCTACTAATACTCATGGTTGCTTATCTTAGTGTGAGTAATTCATGGTATCTACCAACCCTCACTACTACTGCTATTACTACTACCGGGCTTGGTGAGAAAATATAAAAACCAAAAAAAAAAAAAAAAAAAAGGAAGGGAAAACATAGAATGAAGAGTGAAATTCCCTACCAATTGTAAATAATATGGACGGTAGAGCTATTAAACCACCCTTTTCGTGGTCCTCAGTTTTTCAAAATTTTATTTTGTCACTTGGCTGACTCTGTTTCAGATGAAAGTTCACATTTGGAGCAGGGGACCTACGGGTTTACCTGTCCACAAAATTTCAGCCCCATCTGTTCTGTCATTTGGCACCACTAGGTGAGCCACTGAGCCTTCAGTAAAACCCACTCTCATAAACAGAACACACATATGGACATGCTAAAAATTTCAGTTTATGTATCTGTACATTATAAGGAAGGGAATTTGCTAATGATAGTGAAGGAGCACTTTGATACATCGCATATAGTTCTTAACTTCTATCCCTTGCTTAATGTACAGGCTTTAAAGCTTATTAATCAAGAGAGGACCAGTTTATCTGCCAAATTCAAGGAAAAAAGGTAGTCTCAAAATGGAAAATTTAGTCAAGGAATAAAACCATATGTCGTCAATCTATGTTATTCTCTAACTGGAGAAGATGATAACTTTTCTGTGTTACTCTGTTATAGATCTTACTACACAAAGGTTGTGGAGGAAATGAATGCCAAATTGCAAGAACAACAGGTTAACTTTAATTTTTTTTAATAATAACCTCGGATAGCTTTTATATTTCACATTCTTCTCTTCTATCAATGAGCGATTTATTATTTTTGGTTTTAACTTTTGAGTAGGACTGGATCCACTCTAATAAGCTCCACATGGGAGAGCTTGGATTGGTATAGCCTTCTCTCTGAGATCTTCTTATATGTGTTACTGCAATAGTTCTCAGCTGATATTGCTGAACCTTAATGGTATTATGATTGTATGAAACTAATAAAAAACTTAATTTTTCATTTTATGCTCAATTACTTCCTTACGTAGCATGATTAACTCGTCTATGCATGTAGGTTCCTTTTATGTTTCCAACAATAACATTTACATGGGAAGGTTTGAGAAAACCAAACATACTAATATCTAAGAGAAAGGGTTTGGAAAAATCATATCAGATATCACGGCTGGTAACATGATCAAGCCTAAATATAGGAAGTTCTAGAAGTTTTGTTTCCATTCAACTAAATATAGGAAGTTCTAGAAGGTTTTGTTTCCATTCATTATTTCACTTTACATGGAACACCTACACTGGGTGATTGTTTAGAAAATTAAGTGCCTTCAACACTTCTTTTCTAGTTCCTTTTTTTTTTTATTCTAATTTCACATGCTATTGGTTTAAACTTCTTGAGTATAAAATAAACAAATAATGAACTTCTTAGTCTTGCCACATTCATGCATTTTACTACTTCACTTTGCTGAATATTTTTTCTGCCCCACTGACTGGAACTGGTACAGGTTGAGGGAAATACTGGTGAAGCTAAAGGAAAATTTGAAGGTAGGACCTTTTAGATTACGCTTCTATGTTTGTTAATATTTGAGTTCCCGTTGACATCTATATATAGCAAATTAGGCTTCCCAATTTAGCATGTGGATAGAAACAAGGTCTCAAGGAGGCTGAATTGATCATTACACTGTAGATTGCATAGCATGTTTCGAGGTCGTCTGTGTAATTAGTTGGATGGGTCATGGAACGTATACTAACTGCATTATTTTTTGAAATTAATATAATTTTAGAGAGATGGGATGTACCCCCTGGCCCCTACCATCCATTGGTCCAAGTTTAGGAGATCTCATGTGCCAAAATTGATCCTGCACTATTGATTTTAAGGGCCTATTCTTTGCCATCAGAATTTAGAAACTTGAAAGACACCATATGGTTATGCTGTTATGGTCAGTTGGTGATAAGTTTATTATTATTTGTCGTAGGTCAAACTCATTATCTGTAGTTCTCTCCTCTACATTTGCATGAAATTTACTGGTATTCAGTCCTTATGGTTGAAAGGGTACCTTTGACCCCTCTCTGCCACTTATGTATTTTTAGATTTCATTACCAGCCCTTATGATATATGAACCGCAATGGAGACAATGTACATGCTTCTAATGTAGGTGCCGAAGCTCATACTTTGCTTAGCATGGAAGATTTATATTTTCTTCACATTTTGAGCTCTTCTATGCAGACAAATCTACTACCAGAACGCATACCATTGCAGACAATCTGGTATAACAATTTAGGGATTAACACTTTTGCCCCCTATATTGTGGTTTTTTGACTGACCTTTTAGTGGTGTGGTTTGAAACAATAAAAATTTCTAGGACTTGATGACCAAGATGGATGCTGCAACAGCTAGGCTTGATGAGATAAGTGTGAAAAAATCCGAACTTGTTTTGAAGAACAGTAAGGTATGCTTCCTATCTGAATTCTGACATGATCATCCCAATCAGTAAGCTTTTTGTGATCCTTAAATTGAAGGAAAGAAAAATACTAGTGATTGGCTCATCACAACATCGGCACTTCGTAAATGTTTGACAATGTACAGTGTTATCAATCGTAATAGTCACAACTTTAAAGTTTAAACTTTAGTGTAAGGAACTAAGCCCTAAGTGGTCCCTCTTGCGTGCGTGTGAGGAATCAATTTGGTTCCATCGTGCAATTTTCAATTGTTTTGGATGTCCTATCATACAGTTAGTGACTTCTCTTTATTTGTAATACATGAACCTGTGACCTCCTGGCAGGGTTCCAACCAACTGCGCTAGCAGTCATCTTCACCTTCTGCCTTAAGGCACCCCCTCTTCCCCCCCCCCCCCCACTTTCAAGTATCTGTAGTCAAAGGCCCGTGGGACACTGTTAGATAGGTAGATTCCCCCCCCCCTCTCCAAAAAAATAAAAAGCAACATTACTAAACTGTAAGACAAGAACCAAACTATTGATCTATTGGGTTTTCTTCTTTTTCTTCCCAAAGTCGGGATTTCTTTGTGTTCAAGGAAACAGTTTGGTTAACAAAGAGGAAATTTTGATATCTAATGGGTCTAAAACTTAATTAATCTCGTGCCTCCCACGAATATATATTTTCAGAGAACTGATTTTCATCAAGTCCCCAAAACTGGCGAAAGGATTATTCCATTGAAACATGACCTTGGTACACTTCGACCATACAAGGAAGTACTTAATATGCTTATGTGTTTATCTAATTTTTAGAATAAATGACCATGTTACATCAAGAACTACAATAGAAATTCTTATCTTGTAATGGATGCTATTTGGGAAGAATTATATGACATGATCAAAAGTTCAAGCTAGAGGGAAGGCTGCTGCAATAGTTATTTATTACTTCTAAAGACTGTATACTTTGCAAATACTTCTTCATTTTCATTTATTAGGCTAAGAAAATGAAAAGTTAAGCCAAGTAGGAAAGAAAATGAGGCTATCAATTAAGTTACAAACCATAATCTGGAATATCTTTCTTAATCACAACAACATATTTTTTTAATTAAAGTTCTCTTTTTTTCTCCCCAACACCCCCCCCCCCAAAAAAAACAAAAAAAAAACAAAACAATCGAAACGCTGATTATCAGTGCATAAGATTTCCATCAGTTCCAAATCCTACTTTACAGGGGCCTTTCTTGTGCCAACATATTTTCCTTTTCTACAGACACTGCATTTCTTTCACAATCATTTTTTTTTTTTTTTTTTTTAGTAAGAATTTATAATTTTGTTTCTCAACAGATGCAGCAGTCTATTAAGCAATTGCAGTGCAGGGCTGCCGAGTTTCCGGTCAGTTAACTTTTTTGTATTTACTGCACTTCTAGGTTTGACTGATCACTATAGACAAGAGATTCCTGTCTATGCATGGTGGAAGCAAAACACCAAGATACCTTATGAAATTCTCGTAATTCAAAACATATCTATTGATTGATTATAGTCTCATCTTCCTACTTGTTTTAGACCATGCCAACTCTTTTGTTCTTGCAAATGAAGACTCTTTCTTTAAGTTGTGTCATCTTCTGTACTGGTTTTTAATGTTGGAGATTTCATAGGTTAGAAACCATTGAATAAAGGGCTTCTATGTGTTGAATGGCTGGGCTTGCCCCTTAAACATGAACTGGATGTCCTGTCATTATGCTTAGAGGAGGAAATAACGATTTTGTTCTAGTATATGCGTATTGAGAAGATTGATACATGGTGCAAGACACATATATAAAGGCTGCAAAATAACATAGTTTTTGGAGTGATGCAAAATTGGATTTTTCTTCCAACCCTCAGGACCAGGACTGTCTATGTACCCTTCAAGTCAGGCTCCATCATGCTAAACTCGGACGGCTTGTTCTCTGAATAAAGCGAGTGGTTTGGTGGCACCACAGTGGCCTATTATTGTTATATTGCTTCCGTTTGATCTAGACCAGTGTTTCGTCATAAATTTGGGCAATTGCGAGGACAGCTTTTGATTCACTGTTTGATTCTTAAACTCCATCAACTTGACTCTCCTATGTGTGGGACTCAATTCTGCATATGTACTTCAAGTTGCCCTCCAATGACCCTTTTGACATTCACTGGCTCAGCTGAGTTTTGTTTACTCTACTAAAATAATTTAAGATGAAAGTTAAAGCAAACCCATCCACTATAAATCTGATTTTTTATTCTCATTTTCCACCAATTATCTGCTCTGCTTGCAATCTTGAATATATTTCACTTTCAAATCTTTAGTTCGATACGTATATCAATTGTAAATCTTAATCATGATTCAGATGCTTGATTGTCTACTTGGGAAAAAAAACTCATCAATATGTAGATGAAAAACATGATCTCAGAATGCAAAAGAATCAACTGTTTAGAAGCTTGTTATTTTATAGACTCGACTCCAGCCTTTTATGTTATTTTTGTTTCCTTAATTTACCTTGTGGTGTTTTGTGTTTGATATCCATAAACTTCTAAGTCAAAACATGGACTGGTGGGTAGAGCCATATTGTAGTGTTAGGCCTGTTGGATAGGTATGTATCCTGTAGCAAAGTAGTCACAAATCTTGTAGACCTTCCCCATGAGGGGAGAGAAGGGCCCCAATTGGTATGAACAAAACCCTCTAGCAAGTAAATCAATTCTGATTTGGTGTAACATATCTACTGTTACTTGGTGTTGGTAAAATTGATAATTATGCATGCTTGGATACCAATTGCTACTATATGATTTCCAGCAATCATAAAAGATGAGATATAACTTCATCTGCCATAATCTATAATATTGAGAAATTGTCGCCATGGTTTCAAGTTCACTCCAATTTCTTGAGTGGACTCTAGTCATATAGGCCTTTGGAGTTCAGTGACTTCAGTCAGAGCCCCCAGTCAGTGAGCTTAAGAGAAAGTTACTCCTAGCTATTAAAGTTATGGGGAGAATTGTTGTATCTATTAAGTACAGAGTCTATGTGTGCTGCTTCTTTTATTAAATATATAAAGCTCTGACCACGGAGGGTGTGGCAACTGCTTCTATTGATAATCTTCTAGTTCAGTTGTACAATTACGAGATCATCTAAGGAGAAACAAATAGGGCCGTGAAAATGCTACGCTAGTAGGAGATATTGTATTCTGTAGGTTTCCTGGGAACGTACCAGTGTTGTAATTATCACTGGTTGTCCCTTGCGTCCTCTTGCAATTCCTTAGGTCTATATCACTGGATGGCTCTTGAAATTTCACTCTTCATAGTTCCAAACACAATCCAGAAACATACAATCAATGATGACATGTTTTCCTTCTATTTCTTGATATATTTTGGTGAACAATTTATATTTGGTAACAGTCAGTGTTAAGGGAAATGGGCATGGAGGCATTGGAAGAGGAACTCAAAGCCCTGGTGTCTGATAAAGCTGCAGAAACAGAGTACTTGCATTCTCTAACGGACAAGATTGAACAATTGAAGGTGATCAAATTTTATCACATATTTAACATTCTTTCTTCAGTTGATAGGATTAGACCGATTTCCCCGCCATCTTATCTTTTGATATTATGGTTGTCTTCTGCACTGCTTTGATTTAGGTAGATCACATTTATTCCATCGATGTTTACCCATTTACATCATCTCTGTTTGTCTACAGGGAATTTCACATGTGATCAGATGTGCTTGTGGGGTGGAGTACAAGGTGGAAATGTAGTTCTAAGGCTGATCAAGCACAAAGACCTAGACCCTTAAATAACTCCTATGGCGAAAGAAATCCACAACTCTGAGCAGAACAAATATACTTGATATTTGACAATTGAAATTACTAAATGTGCAGTTTTGGAAGGAGACTGGAAGATTCATACAAACCCAATGTAAGAACAGTTAAGAATACTACATCACATGAGAATGCCATTTTCTAACACAGTGCTCATCGGATTCATCTAAAGAGTGTTCACATATTTGAGATCATCGAAATCTGATACCGCAGTTTAAATTGGAGCATCAGAGCGCCCAGTTGATATCAATTAAGAATTGGTGGTCTAAATTCTGTCACACTTATTTTGGGTGGTTGGGGGTTTCAGTCTCGCAAGGTGTTATTCAGCTAATTGATGTGTACATTATGGGCCTTAGTCGTTCTGGGACTAGGCTTAGTGCGCAGCCCAACTGAAATTCAAATCTTGGTCTGGACTCTTTTTGGACCTTAAACACTGTTGCCTTTTTACGTGAGTAATACATATCTACTTTTTAGGAGAGGGTTCTCTGAGGAAGTGGTATAGAGGAGTGTACCAATGAAGTATGGCAAAACGATTTCATACATAGGAGGGCAGCAAGGGCATTTCATGTGAGGAGGGAGATAGAGAGAGGGTGCTAGTATACCCTCCCTCCCTTGGCGGCTTTCAGAACCTTTTCACTTTTTCTCCCCCTTCCTGTTATTGAGCAGGTAAAAACTAATACAGCAATGGATCTAAAGCAAGTTTGTAAGTTCGATCCATTAAGCATCGGATCTTAGAGCTTCACGGATCAGATCAGAGTCAGTCATCTGCACCAATTGAATGTTCCTTGTGGTTTTATGCTTTAGCTTTATCAGTATTTTCAATATTGTGCCATGTTTTATATATATATATATATACACTTCCTTTGCACTTTTATGTATCAAAAAACTACATGAGATATATAATGTGGAAGAAAAATCTCACTTGATCCCAAGATTTTCTAGGGCAATTGAGATGTAATGGGCATCACAACCTTCATCCACGGAGATGATGTTAGGGCTAGCTTCTGGGACGACATCTTCTCGTTTATAGCTATCCTCACCATGCAGGAAGCTCTCACTTCCCTGCTCCACAGTGCCTTTTAGAATTACGGTTTTGTGGAGGCCAACAAGCAAGTTTTCATAATCTGTATCCCCTTTATCACCCACAAACACCACCATTTTGGAGAGATCAATGCCCCATCTTATGGAAAGATACCTGTGAAATGCAAATTGAATGCAAAAAATCCATGAGCTACTGACTAATATTGCTTTTTACCTCATTCAGGTCCACTTATGAGCAAGCCTGAAAATCAGTACTAATCATGTTTTGAGTTGAAAATTTCATAATCAGTCTCAGATGTCCCAGGCTTGAAAACCCATTGATATGTCATATAGTATATCTCTTAGGTGAAGAAGTTAAAGAAATATATCTACTGTAATAACCTCAACTAAATTTATACAAACCTTAATGCCATTGCTCTTGACGCGAAGAGTGGAACTACATTCAATCGTCTTGAAGCATGCGTGTAGACGAGGTTGCATCGGAATCCTCGCATCCGTAGCTTCTGCTGTAATTGATCTATTCTTCTAGTCTGTAAAAATGTAACATTGGGGTCACGGCCATAGTTGTTGGAGAAGTAGAAATGGAAGACTCAAAAGAATGTGTAACCTACTAACCTTGGCTCCTTGTTTCATCAGATAAGTGTGGCATCTAGATGTGCATGCCTCCACGTACTCTGCCACATCATTCTCGGCCCCACCTTCCACCCTGGCAAACCTCATCACTGTTGACTTCACATTATCACCAGGCCACCTGTATTCCATATGGGCTGAGTAGTCCACATCAGCAACCAAGTCTCTCCAGGGGTAGTACATCTCACTCCCACTATTGCAAATCAATGCATCAAAATAACTTGGCTCCACTTGGCAAGATTTCAATACATCTATTATCTCAGTCAATGTCGAACCGGTTAATAACACAAACCCGGTTCGACCGGAGCCAGCCGTTGCTTCCATTATTATGTTCTTGATGATCATTTGTAAGGAGCTTGTTATACCCCCATTACTATCATAACAGTCCATGGCAATTACAAAGAGCCTTTGCCTTCTACCTGGGCCATAACTAACATTGACATTGCCATTGGTGGATGCTACCGGATACTCACTTCTCTGACGGCGGCGGGTTAAGGCTTCAATAAGCTCCTTCTGTCTGGTGGCTGGATCAAGTTCTCCATTGAGCTTGACATCACCACCATCAATGGAGAATTTCAAGGAGAGATCAATATCCTTAAGGGAGTCACTCATGGGCTCTTCAACAACATTGGGAATGAGCTCAAGACGGGTAGTGGGGTGGCGAATCCGGCAATGCTCAACATGGGAGAGGTAGTTTCGACAATGCTCTGGCCATGAGAAGCGATGGATGTTCTTGAGCCCATTCTTACGGCACTCTAGCCAGAGGGTCTTGTCGGCGACAAGCTTCAGGAGGGCATCGGAGATGGCCTTCTGATCATGAGGGTCTACAAGAAGGCCATTGTTCAGTGCCTGAGCAAACAGATCACTCTCATTAGCTAAGTCATGAAAGCCTCATTGAACCAAGCTCAACTCATAAGTGATTCAGATTGTAAAAGGCTTTACCTTGATGATATCCACAGGCCCTCCATTTTTAGTAGCAACAACTGGGAGCCCATAGGCTGCTGCCTGCAAGACCATAAACAAGCTAAACTTTTAGGAATCTGTTCCTAAGAACCTCAATTCTACAAATTTTATATAACTTACCTCAATTAAAGTGAGCCCAAAGGGTTCAACTAGAGCTGGATTGATGAAAACTCCCTACACAGGACACAAAGCATCACAGGAGATCATACAGTCAGGACCCATAAAGGCTTAAATGGTTGATGGAGAAGTTTGAATGGTTTGATCAAATGAAGAAACAATACCTTAGTTTTGACAACCAAACGATATATTTCAGGGACATCAGACTGCTTGTGATGCTTGGGAAAGGCCACCTGACCATACAAATCATACTTGTCAATAAGCTTGAGAACTGTAGTAAGAACCACTGAGCTGCTATTTGGCATCTCTTCTATGTCATCTCTGTTTCCAAGTATTAGAGTCTGCAACAACAGCAACAACAACAGCAACACTTGTTATGACAATCAATCTAAGAGATAAACCAAAGAAATTAAAGGCCATGGAGGTTATGTGTTTTTTACCAAGTTTGCTAGCTCTTGTAAGGGTTGACACTCTCCAAAGGCCTTCAACAGAGTGGTGACATTTTTCTTTGGGTCAGGACGAGACAATGCCAGTATCATTGGCTTGTGAGGATTTGTAAAAAACCTCATTATCTGCAAAAATTAAAAAAAAAAAAAAATCGATCAAAACAGATCCAAAAAGATGAGATTATGATTCTAAAATACTGATTATTGATTATAATTAAGTACAATTTTTTAGGTTATAATAAGCTACAACCTCAGACCATATTGGTGGTACTTGTCTTTTGTTTTGAGCTCTGTCGGAGCCAATGATCGATGAGAGATCACCATCGGCGTCGAATGATGCTTGCTTAACATTGCTGAAATCCATCCCTGGTGGTATAACCTAATAAAACAAATATAGTTTAAATGACTAAAAATAGAAATTAGCATGAACATGTCAATTTTCACTTGCTAAAGTCAAATGAAATTGTTTTTTTGGCTCATTATAGACCCGACCGGATAGCAAACCGGTTTCTAAGTGGTTCAAAGAACCATCCAGGGTTTAAAGCCAGTTTGAACCGGTCAAAACCAAAAAAGATCACAATAACGGTTTGGACACCGGTCCGGTTTATAATTATGGGGAGGAAGAGATTGGTCATACCACCATCCTAGGCATATAGCGACCAAGGCAACTGACTCCTCTTCTCCTTCTCACTCTGAGCTTCCTCTCCAACCTTACATCAAATCCATCATATAGGCCCCATTGCTCTTCTATCTCTTGTCTTGTGCTGGTCACCACCATTTCAGCAGCATCCAGCCCTAACTCCTCACCCTCAATCCTTCTCATTATCTTGTAAGTTGAATTTATGTCCTCCCTAGACAACCTTCCTTGTTTGAGTAGCTGCTCGAACTTGTTACGGCCTAACGAGTGACCGGTCATTACCATCGGAACATTTAAGGTACCAGACAAGTAGGCCGCCGCCTCTCCGGCATCGGCATAGTGACCGTGAATCACGTAAGGCCACATCGGCTTTCCCCCTTCAACTTGGTCCCCTAGGGCCCTTGACATGTTGACAATGTGGCTTAATGCACCATCTACAAACTCAGGAATGTAAGGCCAAAGTGACTCTTTTGGTATGTACCTGTCACAAAACATATATACAAGAATAAAGTCATCCTCTTGAACCCCATATCCAAGGCCCACTTAGAAGTCCACTTCTCAAGCCTGGCCCCAAGTTAGAAATCTAAGTGAAGCTTTTATATTTTTCTATGGGCTACAACTAATTTGTTAGACCCATGATTCATTGTTCTACAATAACAGTAGCTACATATAATATGTATCTCTGTGTGCACATTCTTTAGACAAGCTTAAGGCATCACTTAAGAAACACTAATTACCTCTCACGAAGTCCGCAAGGGATCCGGATTATGTAGGCTCCACGACTCTCACCTTCAATTTGACCATCTGCATCCGATGGGGATGACAACATCTCAATAGGCTCGCCGTAACTAGAATCAACATCTGGGGAGGAGATTTGACGAGTCAAGAGATCAACACGGTATATGCCTTTCGTGTTGGCTAGAGCTCTTGCTAGTTCAACCACATACTTCACCTAATATCACAAGTAGTGGAGGAGTTATTGAACCATTGAAATTTTATAGCCTCAATAGCATAGAATGACACAGACCATTTAATGGGCTTAGTTTTACATGAATCATAATTGGACATGATTCCTTGGCCCATAGATCAAAATCTTTGAGTTGGGCTACTAGTTTAATTGCCTCTGCCCATCTTGGTCCATCCACTTTTGTTTGCAACCCTAATTCTCTAGCATTTAATAGAATAGTTGGGGCCTTTACCTCATCACATGAGTTATCTTTCTAAGTTGTATGAGACCATGAACTAAGGGCCCAACCCCAAATGAATGGAGTCATGAAAAGTAACTCTTGGGAGTAAAGGAAAAGGAAATAAGAGAAAAGAAATGAAACCCGTGAAAGTTGGTTAATACCTGCCCTCCAGTGTCTGAATCTCTTCCTAATTCCATGTTATCTCCACGCACCAACCCGTGCATGCTATGTACAAAGAAAACAAAAAAAATTAAATTAAATTTCATTAAGTAATAAAGACAGGAAGATAGGCCTTGGTCTTGGCCTTGAGAAGCTAGGCTGGTGGACTGGACTGGGCCTCAACTAACTAAGCCCATGAGTCATTGATGGGGCTTGCCATATCAGCCCATTAGAATCATTGGCATCTCGATATACCTTCGATGGGCTTCTTGGGCTTGGGCATATTTATTATGGTTCGGTTTGATGAGTACGGACCGATACCTGATCAAGACGATATATAAACGCCTCGATTTATCATCATCTTCAGGCCAAATCTGCATCTCCGAATTGATCCGGAAAATTTTCTCCTTGACTGGCTCGGCCTGATCAGCATCCCCTTTCTCCTTATCACCTTCTGAAAGCTCTGATAGATCATCGGCAGCATCCTTCTGACCTTGCTCCCGTTCAAGCCGTCGCTTCGCAAGTTTTTGTGCATCATCCCATGCAATCTGCCAACTCAACATTTCCCAAATAGTGATATTAGGTCCGGTCCGGTCCGGTCCAATTAAGATAACCAAAGTTGGATAAATCACTTGGGCCAAACTATTAAAGAATTGGGCCGGGAATGGGTTTAGAATTGAACCTGTTTCTTTCGGCGAGCAAGATGCCATATTCTCCAGCACATATTCTCAAGCCTGTTATTACGTTCACGTGTGTTCCTTGTCGCTATTACCTGTTTCAGTCATTCAACCATTCATATAATCCACCAACTTCATGTGACGTTTTATTCGTCACGGTATCACACTGTAACCCTTTCCTTTTCTTCCTTTTTTTTTTTTTCTTTAAAAAAATTAAAATAGATTTATTGCAAGAAAAAGGAAAATAGTGGGCCCAGCAAAGTTAAGGAGCCATATTAGAGGCTGATGAATCCGTGAAAGTTATAGTGGGCCTAGGCCTGGGCCTGGGCCTAGACCTGGATCTGTCCACATCATCTTTTGGAAAGAGAGGAAGCCCAAAAGAAATAGAGTAATTAAAAAAGGGACAAGTGTGCGTAGAGCAGACGATGATGGAGCAATGCAATTCCAAAAGAGATGTGGGGGCCACTTGTAGGATGCTTATACTGACACATCAACCAAATTCTAAGGATGGGAAACAGATCGTGGACATCTTGCCTTGTGTCACAAGTCGAAAATTCGAGAAAAAAAAATTAAAAAAAATACCCCCCAAAAGAAGGGTGAAAAAAAGGGAGAGGGTGATTAATACTAACCTTAGCTGCAGATTTTGTTTTAGTGAGTAGTTTAACTTTGTGTTTGGATGACTTTAAAATTATAATGAAAATTTCAATCAAAGATTTTGTAAAATAAAAAAAATAAATTATAATTAGTCTGTTAACCATGGAGCAACATTAGGATATTTTCACAAATACCCACTTGTCATATTAAATGTCATTGACTTTAGTAACAACTGCATGAGAGGCTTAAATCACAAGGTGAAGACATGAGAGTATGTCGATTTTATAACTTCCTAATTTTCTGGGAACCTACACTCTACTGATAAGACACTTCGATAACATATATATCATATATATATATATGTATCACACATGTATTATATGTAGTAAAATTTAAATGAATTAGATATGATTTTACCAATATCTAGCCGTTAATCAGGCGGATATTAATCGGATAAAATATCAATGTACCCAAATTTATGATAAACGCATCAAATCTCGATACAATCCGATTCATTTACGGTCCTAATTTTTTTTTTTTTTAGTGTGGGTGAGGGATTGCTGAGTTGAGTCATGACTCAATGAGTTACAAGAGAGGTGAGATTGAGTTGAGCCACAATGATAGTAGTAGTAGTACCTTAATCCAGGTGCGGTAGAGATCAGACTCGTCGAAACTGTTAATAACTTCTTCCACAAAATACTTGGTGGGACTAAAAACAACTCCAGTAGCTTTGTCTTCTTTCCCATCTGAATCCCAAAAAGATAAAGAAGAAGCTGAAGGACTTAACCAACCACTCTCTGCTTCCCCTGCTTTAATATTTTTCCTTCTACTTATAACTTTGCTGCTAACTCCTTCTCTTCCACCTTTATTGCTGCTCCCAGCATCCAATATAGCCTCCAAATACCCATTTAGCCACTCGTTTCCTGCCATCTCTCTTTCCTTTACCTTCCCCGTTTCTCTTATTTTTCTCTCTTCACACTTCCACTAGCTACCTACCAACTCTCTCTTCTCTTCCTTTCTTTTTTTTTTTTTTTTTGATGTCTTTGTGGGTGTATATGTGTAAATATGATTCTTCTCTGAGAAGAGAAAGTAATAGAAAACCAGAGATGGAAAAAGGTTTAAAAGAGACACAGAGAGAGAAAGAATGAAATGGGTTTGTTTTTGAGATTTGGAAGGAAATGAACGAGTGGAAAGGGAGAAGAGAAGGTGGGCTTTAAAAGGCCACGGATTTCAAAGTGGCATTTATTTTCGGTGAGAGAAAGGTATGGAGAACGCATCTATAGAATAGAATTGAGAGGAGAGCTTCTTCTGTGTATCACTTTTATATCTTCTTTTTTCCAAAAATATATCCCTTTATTTTCTTCATTTTTATTTATGTTGAGCTTGAAAAAAAGCAGAATATTATCTTATAATATTCTTTATTCTTTCCTTAAATTGGCTAACTAAGTCCACGTGTCATCACCTTGTTCCATGTTCTCTTTTTTTTTTTTTTTTTTTTAAATAACCCATAAAAGAGATTATAGAATAATAGTGATATAATCAATCACATATTCCTTTGTAACCCATAAAATTGTAACATACGGTGGCAAACGACCAGAAAGGTAAGTATATAATATTGGATTTGGTCTGGTCTGGTCTGGTCCTGTCCGGTCTGGGTTGCCCAATATCCAAACCAAAATAACCCAGCTGGGTTAGCATTAGTCCTGATTTATCCTCAAAAAACATTTGAAATGGGGCTCATTGGCATCTCCTTTTGTAATTGGCAGCTATTTAGTACCTGGGTATGATAGAACGGGTTAATAGTGGGGTTACCCAGATATAGAAAACAAAACGTGACAAAGGCAAAAGCAAGCAAGCAAACAACCACAACGCAAGGATATATGTGGTTCGATACGGTGCATGTGTATAAGGTGAGATGAAAGCATCTACACTAGCAATGGCGAATAGAGTTTGCAAGCTCTATCCCTCACGTCTTGCTGTTTACAAAGAATTTTCTCTATAACCCTAATAACCCCATCGTTACCAATTGAAAAGGACAAAAAAGAAATATAACTTGCAAAATTACCCAATGCAAACCCTAGCTAGGAGGAATTGACCCACAACCCAAACCATAGAATACAAGACATGATAATTCGAGGAAGGAAAAATGAGTCAACCCAGATATAACACGAAAATCCTAGCCAACCCATGTATAACATATAGATCAGGTCATGACGAGTTAACTCAAAGCCTAAAATATCTGAAGGGGCTAACAAGTGTAACTAGATATTTTTGGGGAAAAATGTCTCTGAGCCGCCACAATACTCTACGTCTCCCCCGTCAAATGAATTTTTTTTTATTTATTTTTACGAGGAGAGAAAAAATAAATACACAATTTCATGTGAGGGGGAGTAGGGTACCCTTAGAGAAAATGTATTTTCTCTAGATATCAATCTTTAATTTGAAAAAAAAATCCCCATGCAGGCAGTGTGGGGAAGCTTTCCTATGCCTTTGACATTCTGATTGTATGCATGGACTCCTGATTAATACTTCTCTTAAATAATCATATGGGTCCGTCTGTATTAATAAAACCATTTCCTATACCATGATTAGTGTGTTATGCAGTGTGAAAATTCTTGTCCTTTTAATGTATAACCATTTAATAAGAATTTTGTGAAACTTTGTCATATCTTTCAATTCTCCAATGGTTGCACTTGCTGGTGGAAATTGACTGTTCACTTGTTCTCTTACATTGTACATTGTATAGCTGTGTAGGTCCCATCATCTTATTGTGCTTCCTCGTCTTCTCTCAGGGACATAAAAAATCCAGTCAAATGAAAAAGTTATTTTCTGTCTTTGCAATTGTATAAGCAGGTTCAGAGCCTTAAACACAGCAAGGGAAAGTATAACAGGAATCGAGGGGGATCATTATCGTCTCCTGTTCCCTACCCGATACAGTGGTCCAGTTTCATTCAGATCAGAAATGATAATCTAATCTCCTATCCGTGCCCAAAAAAGGTTAAAATGTCATTTCTACCTCCCTATGAGTAGAACTAGACCACTGTACCTAGTAAGGAACAGGACAAGAAAAAAATTCGAGGGAGGAAGTGGGGGTTACAAGGATTTGATTCTTGGTATGCTAGATCTTTGATTTGGAATTCCTATTTAAGTGGGTGGAGTGGGTCCATGGTCGCGAAGGGAAAAGAAGCAATTCTTGTAAAATGGGTAGATGATCTGGACTGGAATCACTCACATAGTGTAACATCAATGGCCCAATCATAGCATTTCAATTTGAGTTCAGAGACCTTGTTTAATTTTGGGACCATTCACTACTATGTTACCCACACTAGATGAGTTTTTTTTTTTTTTTTTTTTTTTTTAAATGGAAAAAAAAAAAAAAAAAAGGAACAGTAGTATAGATCCATGAAAATTTAGGGCCACAATGGTCACTATCCGGTGCTGGTCTCGCTTATGAAGCGCTTCTTGGGGGAGTGAGTTTGTACTTTGTAGACTGTCGGCATTTTAACGTAACGTGGTCGTTCTCAAGATTTCAAATTGTCCAATAAACAACCCGAACTTTTTATCACTGGTCTAAGCAGTGGGGCCCTAGAAGTTCATTTAAATATAATAACTACAACGTACTATTCCAATTTGTCGAGTACTAAAGGCAATCTTCTTATTTAAGAAATAATATAAATTATGGAAAAAATTACGCTGTCAAGTTGTGTAGCATATGTTAGAGCCTTCATGGGGAATCTGTATCTTCTCAATTATATTATTCGTACTTGACTCAAGTACATCTAACAGAGGAGGCAGAAATGACTATCCTACCCCCTGTCAGAACACATTGCTCTAGTTGGGGTCCACCTCCCTCTATTAGATGTACTTGACAGTCAAATACAAACAGTGTAATTGAGAGGATAAAAATTCATGCCTCCTTGTATCTATCTCTCTATTGTGTGGGAGGAGTGAGATAAACAAAGAAAGAGATGCTAATGTACGCTATGCAGCCAGACAAGGAACTCAGTCCCTATAACTATATATACTATCTCAATGTTTTAAGAATTTTTAAGATACTCGTTGATAAAAGTTTGGGACAAAGGACTTTGTCCGAGAACGTGGCCTATGCTATCTATCTCTCTTCTCCCTTTGTGAAAAGTCATCATCCATGCCTTGTTTTGGGGAAGGAGAGAAACACAAGGAGCGCTGATGTAGCTGCGCTTTCGGGCAAAAACCACTTTGTGACTAAATAATTATTGCAAAAAGATTCTTTGAATAAGAAGGGGAAGGTTAACATCCTCTCTCTCTCTCTCTCTCTCTCACATGAAATGACCTCTCTACACCCCATTCATGAAATTATTATAGTCCCTCATTGGTGTGCTCTCCTATATCACTTGGTCAGAGAACTCTTTCCCTTAATTATTATACAGGGTCATTAGACCTTCAATGTATACGATTTTCTTTTGGAAAATGTATACGAATTTCACTCTCCATATTTATGCTCTTTTGATAGATAGGGTATTTATGTAGTTTCCATTCCTGCCTTAAATATCTTATAAAAATACAAAATCTAGGGTCTTTTTAAAAATGAAAAGGACACACACTATCTATCATACTTGTTAAAGGATTCTTAATGAAGTAGTAATTTGATATAAGAGTAACATGAGTAGAGAGTCGGTTGGGTCTATTCATAGCTGTCACAAACAGATGTGCTGGGCCGGAATTAATTAGGTTCTTGGACATAAAAAATGCCTTTGCAATTTTTAACCCGAGAACCCACCCCACCCGGGTCTATGATTCGGCTTTTTGGGTCATGGGTCAGTTAATCCCTAGACCAATCTCATATTACTTACATGCACCGTTCTTGTGCAGATTCAAATATACATTTCACAAAAAAATAAAAATGGAGCTCACATTGACACACTCTCTTTTCTATTCTGACTATGTGAACGCCGTGGAAAACCCTCCACCCTACCTATATTTAGATTAGGCCAGGGCAAGTCATTCTAACACAACCCTTCAGCATGGAACCTATGCCTCCCCAAAGTCAAACCCACCTGGTTTAAATGGCAGTTGAGTGTCGACCAGTGTGTCAAACTAACAGGACCGGTTGGGCCGGACAGGTTTGATCCAAAACCAATCCATAAGCCATGGCAATGCATCACTTAAGGTATATGGCAACCCTATCTCTCTAGTTCGCTATCAATCTCTCTAATATTCGTTTGGCTCCATATAAGGATTGGTAAGTCCAAGTCGGAAGAAGGGAAGAAGAAGTTGATAAGGGTTTCAACTTTCAATCATCAATGAGAAGTGTATATGAACTTGAAAGTATGAAAGGTTACGTCAATAGGTGATGGGATCAAGTGGGCTTGCATGGGCCAAAACCAAAAGACGAAGAAACCCATGGATATATCAAAGAATATCCAAGGAGTTAAGATTAAGACTCTTCTCATTTGTGGCCAACATTTTCCCTATCTTTTTATCTTCAATTCCACCCATCATCCACCAAGTATGCAACTTTGTCTTCTCAAATCAGGAATCCATGAGAACCACTGAAAAATATTTTGAAAAAAATATGAAGGAAGAAAAAGTTTCTAGATTTTCTCATTGTCAAGCACCGCCCTTGATCTGCATGGATTAAACAGCTTGGAAATATCTGTTGGAGTTTCACACGAAAGCAATTATCTTACATCTGATGTGAGTAGTTCGATTTGAAGACTTGTGAGAATTTGGGTAATCTCTCCTTAACAACTAGTTTTTTGATAATGAGTTCTACCTAAATCCTAACAAGTGGTATTAGAGTCAGGGGTGACAACTCACCCCTTATTAGAGGTCACTATTGGATTGCTTCTTGGTAGAACCGAGAACAATCTGAACCCGGCCCTATGTCAATCTAAACTTGATTTCAGTGGGTTGGTTTCTTTGCATACTTCCATTGAAACAATTCAAGAAGCTTTGATACACAGACAAAATCCATGTCTAATAGCATAATTGAACATGGAGTGGTGTCAAATAATTTGTAATTTTACTCTTTTTTTAAAAATCTTTTTAGTGTAACACACTTATTTATCCAGTGAGGGTAAATCCTATCATTTCACATGTGTAAAAAAAATTGTAAAGTCATGCCATATTTTGATAATGACATATGGATACGTAGTTTCAAATTATTTTGAAAACCCAATTTTATCCTTTGTTTAAAAAACTTTTTCAGGAATAATATAAAGGGTAATAAAAAAAAGCTTACAAGTATATGCACGGCGTGCTCTTTATGCCGCTTTCTTAAAGAATGAATGACCTCTCTCTATATATGTATGAAGCTGCTTCGCAGCATCTCATTGGTGTGCTCCTTATGCCGCTTGCTCTCCACTCCCTTTGTTTTTTATTTAGTTTCAGTGGAAACAAAAAAAAATTCCCTTACCCATTTCTACAACGTGGGATACCCCTTTTACATTTTAGAAATGAAGGAATAAAGAGATGGTGGCCAATCTACTGCCTTCCGACATAGAGAGAGAAAAGTGGTGGAGGATTCCCTTCTTTTGAGTGTTCTTCATTAGTACTTATTCTCCTGTCAGTTGGGGAATGTCAAAGAGGCCAAAAATGTTCCTTGCGACATGTTTGAATGCCACAAACAACAAACACCATTAGAACCCAATTCTCTTCAATATACCTTGGGATTTTATGCTCAGTACGATGAAGATGCTTTGCCTATTAAAGTTCATTGTGCGTTCATCATTATGTGAATATAATGGAAAAATTACAAACCCATCTAAGTGGTATTCCACTTTTTGGATTGGAGAAGCCCAAAACTAAATCAAACAGATATTAATAAAGCCAAACCTGATTAGAACCTTCATTCTATGGTATAAGGCCATAAGGGTGTCAATCAGTCAGTTCAGATTTCGGGTGGGTTGAACCGATTTCGATATGTTACTGGACCAATCCGAAATCGAACGATTAAGTTTTCAATTTTGGACGGCGTTGATTTCAGTCCGATTTTTGGGTTTACATGTATATAAATATGAACACCACTATTAGATTCAGATTCCTGAAATAACAGCCATTTTTCGATTCAATGTGCCAAAACAAACATGAAGGCTCTGTTGAGTAAATAAAACCTCATGTGTAAGGACTTACAAAAATTCGAATCAGAATCGACCAACCAAATTTTAATTCTGATTCCCCAAACTCATTTTGAAATCTGCTATGAATGCACTTTCATCTTCATTTTAACCCCCTTTTGTTTTTTAGTAATAAAATAGATG
Source organism: Telopea speciosissima (assembly GCF_018873765.1). NCBI lineage: Eukaryota > Viridiplantae > Streptophyta > Magnoliopsida > Proteales > Proteaceae > Telopea > Telopea speciosissima. The sequence continues at coordinate 6,788,579 of NC_057922.1, forward strand.
AAACATAACAATTGTATTGTAGCTAGATCTACAAGATTTTTAACAAAAACTCGAAAAAAAAAAAAAAAAAAATCAAAGATTTGTGAAATTCCACTTTCTTCGTCATCCTCTGCATTGCTATGACAGAGTAGCATGGATCCAGAACTAGAAAAGTGGTGTCCGCATTGTTAAAAAAAAAAAAAATGAAGAGGACTGCTACAGACCTAGGCTTTCATTTACAAGTTCCAACCTGAATGTGCTTATGATGTCTGTTTTTAATGTTGAATTATTTGGGTTTGTATGTGCTTTGATTTTAGTTCTGGGGCATGAATGATTTCTTTCTATAAAAAAAAGTCATACCCAGTGCACAAGGCTCCCGCGTTTAGCAAGGTCTGGGGAGGGTCTAATGGATGCAGCCTTACCTCTATTTCCAGAGTGGCTGTTTCAGCAAGTGAGCACTAGACCAACTCATTAAAATTCACAGTGCAACCATAAGAGGGGGGAGGGTGACTTAAAAAGTCTCTTTTACAAGTTCTATAACCTGCACACAGATTATTTACACCAACTCATTCGCAACAGCATATCATGTTTTCTTCTTTTACATATGATGTATTTACACTCTTGACTTTGAGACCATTACAAGAAATATATGACTCAATGGATTAATAACAGCAATGCTTTATCTTTAGTCTTTAACCCCCTATAGTCAAGTCCTTCCTCAGAAAGTAAAATAAAAGACTTAGTAATCCAGACAGAGAGGATACAGGAATGTCCCAAGAATAGTTACTTACAGAACTGTTTATCATCATGCAAGGTAGCAGTATTCTGTTAATGTGCAGGGTAATTGGGTTTTGATTTTATTGTCCACATGTTTAGGCATGGATATAGGCTGCGCAGATGCTGATATAACTGCAAAATAAATTCCATTTATCTTTGAAAAAACACAAGACCACTCATAACAACTATAACTAAGTTGACTACTTTGAGTACTGTTTATGAAAATGAGAAACATTTACAAAGACTAAATCAAGTGTTTCAAACAGTTGGACAAGAAATGCCAACAACCTCCAGTAGGACTAGGATTCCTCACCTCTATGCCAACTCCTCTCTCTTCTTGACCTGCCTGAGTCTTGAACAGGTGACCGACTTCTTGATCTCTTTCTAGAAGCTCTCTTCAGCTTCACACTATCACCACACACAATATTTGGTCCATCCTCCATGATCTGTATCTTCTCATACTCTTCTTCTTCCCTGTGATGTCTTCTCTTTCTTCTAGTTCTGTGGTTCTTCCAATCTTCGACATCCTCAGACTTCACAACCCCATCCCCACATTTGTGGGGATCAAAGGGACTGCAATGACTAGGACTCCATCTTTCAAGATTACATGATTCTTCCTGTTCACAACCTGACTTTTCCACAGATTCTATGGAGGATGTAGTCTCATCATTAGTCTCTTGTTTCTGGGATTTATTTTTCTTGTTATATAGTTCTTGATTATTAGACTGGTTCTTCCGATGTTTCCAGCGATCAAAATTCTCTTCAGATTTCTTTTCCCCATCAGAAGAATCTCTCCCTTCCACCTGGCTAGCCGAGTGCGATCTGTGGCTTGATCGCCTCGATCTGGATCTGGTTTTATTGGTTTTCCCACCAGAACTATCACTGGACTTGTATCTTCCATAATTTTTTTCATTCTCATCAAAACTGTACTCCCTTGTGACTTCTTCGTGTTCATCAAAGAATCTGGTTTCCGTTTCCCCACTATGCCGATCTATTGTCTCATCAGAGTAATGACTTGAGCCCTGATCGTGCGATTTCCATCTCTGATCATACTGGCCAGGACTGTCAAACTCACAACTGTCTTCTGACTTACTGTGCTCATCATGGGAATCTGCTTCCTCTGTCCGTGCCCTAGAGTGCCAGCTGCTGCTCGAGTAACCATGGTTTCGGAGTCCATGTCGATCTGAATATTTTCTGTGGGCATCATGACTCAGTAACTTGTCTTTTCGTTCATATCTTTCAGGCTCATCAGATCTATGCTTTCCTGCAACTTTTCTACGATCATCAAGAAGATCCTCTCGTTTTCGGTGGCAACTTGAGCGTCTATTAGAGCGACTATACCGTTGCCCTTTTCCTGTATCCCTGTCAGAGTGATCTTCCCCAGAATCATTATCACAGGCAACAGTCTTATCATTTCGCCGATTGTCTTCAAATTTTATATTCTCTTGGCACCGTCTGTCCTCACTGCAGAAGCTTCTTTCTTTTCTATTGATAATACCCAAGTGGGACTGCCTACTTGAATGGCTGCTTCTCTGGAAACTGTATTCATCAGAGTAATCTCTACCAGAACCACTATAGGACCAGTCAACGTCCTTTGATCTCAATTTTCTTGAGTGGCACCTGCCAAACAATAAAAGGGATAACAGAGGGAATAGCACAAACCTAACTACACCAAAAAAAAAAAAAAAGGGAGCATAATCATAAAACATTCAAATAAGATTAACTGGTACAGAGTCTGGATTGACCTTGATACTTCGATGAATACCGATGGACAGAAAAACTATACTGATGTGAGGACTTTTAATGGCCCAAAATCTTTCAATAATTTGTGTTTCTAACCATCTTTCAATCTCAAAGATAGGCAGAGTTCATCCAGGCTCAAATATGCACATGAGGGAGGGAGGGGACAGGACGTGAAATTTGGGCCCCACCTGGCCTTCCACATGGCAGATTTGCTGCCAAAAATGCTATACTTTTGTCCATACTTCTACCACCTTTCCAATAAGGATTTACCTACAAGGTCCAACAATGATCTCATACTAGAAAAAATTGTGCACCAACACCATGTATATATGTCAAGATTTTAAAACTGTGCTGATTCTGGTAGGGCATTCAATGGTCCATCGTTCTGACTGTCCAAACACCGATGGGTTAAAATCCACAAAACCACCGAGTGTATCTACATACATTCGTCTCAATTTATGCTCAGAGTTAGATGCACAACCGAAAAGAGAAAATAAAAAAAATGTCAAACTACTACACCTTTTTCTTTTTCTTGGCCACTGGGGAAAAGCATAGGTTATACCATATTTATATTTTTTTGGGGGGAGTGAGCAGTTCTTTATATAAGAATCAAATTATCAAGGAAAAAAATGGTGGGGGAAAAACCACAATGAACATCATACGACACTCTCTCTCTCTCTCTCTCCGGACTAAATTTCAATTTGGAGAGACTGGTTCAATTACAGAAGATTGGATTGATTTTGACCAAGCCTTCCAGCAAAAGTTTGTCAAATTCTAATTTTTTTTTTTAAAGACCTGCAGCTTTGCCTGCTTTAGGGTTTCAAATGGATTAAATGTTGATCCCAATTTGAGTACCTGGTCTGGTAAATGGACCAGAAAATGAAAAAAAAAAAAAAAAAAGCTAACAGAGCAAAGCAGGCAGAACAAGATGATACAATTGCCAGTCTCTGCTTAGAGTTTAACACAGAAATTTGGATTCAGAGTTCAGTTGAAAATAATGGGGTGGCAAAACAGTAACAGGATAGACAGTTTCAAAGCAACATATACAGAGCTCCAGATAATCAAGCTTGAGGAAGAAACACAGTCATTCTAGGGGATAAACCACCAAAAACAGCGGATACAGCATTAACCATGTCGTGCTGGAGTTACGAGCATACCCGTGCTTGCCGGTGTTCCGCTGCTTCCCTTGACTTTCTGGCTCTATATCCCTATCATACTCAAATTCATCTGAAGGACCAAACAAAGCAGCCATCTTCTTCACCCAGTACCTAGGGGGTGGGTAATCCCAATCAGCCCATTCATAGTCTCCACCAGGATTACGGAAGCAGTGGATGAAGTTGCAGGCTGTTCCACGAGAACATGTCTACAAAAAAAAAAAAAAGGGTCAAGGGGGGAGGGGCAGGCTAAAATAAAATAAAAAAGAAACTAGAGGCCAATATAAAACTATAAAACAAATATCATAGGACACTACAGAAAATTTCCCTATACTTCTATGAAATATACGGAATATGACAGGAAACAGTGAAACGCCAAAAATTAATAAAAGAAATAGGTGTCGGGCAGGAGAGGGGAGAGGAAAGCTACATAGAGCAATTAAGGAGCAGCAAAAATACAATGTTTACCTTAAGCCTAGATTTCATGTACTCCCCACATATTGCAACCTTCCATCTCGTCACACCAACAAACTCACATGTTATCTGCCAATAATCAGGAGACAGGTCAAAAACAGAAAAAGCAAGGTGCTTATCTGAAAGTTCTGAAAGGCCAGGAAAAGCTTACCACTCTACTTACATCCAATATATGATCAAGAACATGATTATATGGGATACAAAATTCATTTAATAGAGTGAAGGACACTCATCCCATGTGACAAAGATATTATTGTACAAGGATTTAAATTTATGAATAGATAGATACTTGTTACTTCACCCCTACCAAAGGCCCCCACACATCATGCGAAGCAAATGACAAAACAGCAGGATGAGAGAGACAGCAGCTGGATAGGTTGCTTGTTTGGTTTCTCTTGAAAACCAGCTACAGAGTTCTTGAATAAGCCCAGGTTTAATTGACCGCTATTGACACTTCTACCCCTAAACAGTGCTGAATCCACAGAAGAGGGAAAGGAGGGGAGGGATGGAAGAACTAATTAAAACCCAGATGAGAAAAATTCTGATTCTAAAAGTAACATCCCAAGGTGATTAAATACTAAGTGCATGCATCTGTACCCACCATAGTTCAAAATCTCGGTCCAAACCATCGAAATTTCGCGAAATATTTCGGTCTCGACAAAGGTTGAAACGAAACTGGGTGTGACTCAGTATGAATGCATAGTTCCGATAAAAATTTCGGCACAACGACAGTAATTCAGCATTTTGGTTGAAATGCAAGGTTTTGACTGAAATTTTGGTTTCGACTCGGTTTTGGTACAAAAATTGTTTCAATCGAAATGGGTCAAAATTTCGACCCATTTCATGAGCTTAGAGTGGTTTCGTTTGTTAGAGGAAAACTCCAAAAAAACCTGTTGAGGCTAGATCAAGTGCAAAGGCAGATTTTAGGGCCATGATTCATGAAGTGTATGAACTTCTGTGGTTGAAAAGGTTGGTCCAAAAATTGGAGTTTGATACTGAGAGTCCCATGCGGCTTTATTGTGATAACAAGGCTGCCATAAGTATACCTCACAACCTGTGCAACACGAACAAACAAAGCACATTGAGGTGGATCGGCATTTCATTAAAGAAAAAATTGACTTTGGCTACATCTACACTCTTTCTGTAAAGACAAGCGACCAGTTGGCCGATATTTTCACCAAAGAGATTAATTCTCTCCAATTCAGTACCCTATTGAGTAAACTGGGCATGTATGACATTTATTCTCCAGCTTGAGGGGGAATGTTAAAAGTTCATGTAGTAAGGGTATTATAGGTACTTGACTATACTTTGTTATAAGCTTGTATTTTTCTTCTTTTACCTTCCTAGGTGCTATTCTGTTAGTGTGTATTGATGTAATTCTACATAACATTGACATGTTAGTAAATATTGGGGAGAGAAATCGATTCTCTCCCCAAGCATTCCACGCACTCTACTTTCCTCTCCTCTCTTCTCTCATCTTATTCTCTTTTATTACTTTGAGCTCCAGATTCTACAAGACTGTTCTGATCTGGAAACTGGTTTGCATTATCTAGCCCCAGCACCAGCCAAGCAGACTACAGCCCTCACCCATTCCTTCAAACAAGATACCTATCGTAACCCAAGCCCAAGATTATGGGTTTTCACATGACTAAAGGAGAGATATTTCCAGCAGCTTCTTTACTCATGACTCTGGCAGAGGGTCACCGGATTGGAGCAAAGTCAAGCCCAAGATTATGGGTTTTCACATGACGTGACCAAGCTCCACTCTTTATGCTCCTCACAAGCCCATGCCCGGCTTGAGTTTGAGGTCAAGATCACTGCCCAAGCTAAGTTTGGCAAAGCTGTGAGCTGTTAAGATTGGTATGGAGGTACCCTTTTTTGGGTGATGTGGAATCTAATCGATAAGTAAACCAACTGATCATGTAGGAAATTCAAAACATATTTGGCAGCAAATTTTCGAAATATGATTTGAAATTCATTTTTCCCAGCCAGAGAGCATTAACTAAATGGCAAAGAAATCCAATACCTGTTTGCCAGCAAAGTAGCGACCATTTATAGAATTGTAAGTAAGAACAGCTGACTCCAGGGACTTATAGTGCACATAAACATTCCCACGCAAATGAGATGATCCATTTTTGCACACCTGAACAGAAAAGGTGCATTCAAACAATTGTAAATGGAAAGCAACTATTGTTGATGTCACAAGATGCTACGAAGTTCACGGCGGCATCTATTTCATAAATATACCCAAATACAATGTATAAGCCTCAATAAATACCAGTGGCAATATGAAGGTAGCAGTCAACAACCTTGAAATTCACAATTTCCCCAAACTTCAAGAATTCTGTGTGCACATCCTCATAGAACTCTTCAAAACAGCGTTCAACCTCTTCATCTGTACACTGAAATACAAATAAACCAAGAAGAGTCCATAACTAAGAACATGCAGCATTGAGCACTACAGTTTGCTGCTATTAAATACAGAATATCAGGAGACCATCAAGATAACAGGCAAGATGTAATAACAGCAATGCCAACCTAAATGGCTCTGAATTTCCACCTATGTGAAACTTTTCCATAATTTGGGGATATATACACATGCTGCCCTTGGCTACCCCAACAATTTCTTTTTCCTTTTTCTTATTGGCAATAGTAAAATTTTTTTATTTAAAATAAAGTAAGAAGAAGAAGGAGAAGCAGAGAGAGAGATTAACAGAAAAATGAGACAATCTTTATGCACCACAAAAGGCGGAACTCGGAAATGCTAATAGAGTTACTGGTGATCCTTGGAGTATTATCACTTACCCTCGCTATTTTTTTTAATTGGATTAGAAACAATGTCGGGAATGGAGGGAGGGTGAGATATGGGAAAGATTTATGGGGCAGCAATGGACCTTTAAATAATTCTTACCCTAGACTCTACTCTTTTTCAATACCAAGAATTTCTGGGTTGTTTAGTTGGTGCTTGTGAACAGCAGTCTATTAATGGTGTTGATTGGAAGCATCATTTTAGGAGAGGTTCAGCGATAGGGAACTTAACAAAGTAGATGATCTCATTAAACATACTAGGGATGTGTTTCTTTCTCCTTCCACTGCAGACAAGAGGATCTGGACTTTTTCTAGAAATGGTAAATTCAACTCTAAGTCTTTGTTTATTATTTTATTGAAGCTTGCTCATGATAATGATATGACAGGGATGAGCAGAGGCCTTTCTCTTACAATGTGCTCTCTAAGTCCAAAGTCCCACCAAAGTGTAGAGAAATGGGTTGGGAAATCATACATTCATACTTAAAAGTGTATTTTTAACATGTTTCAGAAGAGAAGACCAGGGTGGCACATTCTTCCTCACATATGGATCCCTGTTCTCTAACTTGAAGAGCAGCAAACCAGACTTCCCACAGTAGGGAAGAGAAAATTCCTTGATCATGGAATAAAACCGACAAAAGAAAGCAGAAGTTAGACAGACCGTTGAGAAATCCTACTTTCACACTCACTCTATTCCCTCTGCTTGGCTTTTACCAGTTAGCCGGTTTTCCTACACAACTACTGTGACTTCAACAGCTAGCCTCTGACGCCCCACACCATTGCGACAGGAGGGGGCTTGCCCATCAGCCTCCTTTGCCAAGAGGTGGCAGGAGCGCAACAACCTAGCCCAAACCTACTTATAGATGAAGCAACAAGGCGTATGAAGGGAGTGACAATCCTTCTTGGAGATACCTCCAAAAGATCAACCAAACCTGGCCCAACCTACTTAAACAACCCACAGGCTTGGCCCGGTCTGAAGATGTGCAATGGGGGCAAATTCAGTTGATCATTATTTGATGCAGTTTAAATCGAAAAAGGAGAAATAAGATAGAAGATATAGGAGAATTTTATTGCAATCATGGAACCAAATACAGGATAACAAGAGTCAGAAAGGACCACTTAACTCTGGGGACTCGCTCACCACTAGAGGACCTCAAACTCACCATGGGGCTCACATGGTTCTCCCAAGAATACAAGGTCATAACCATCCACTCTAACTCTTCTACAAGCCAAAAGATACCTATATATAGGGGAAAGCAGAAAAAAGAGCCGTCGGAAGAGAGGGAGAAAATGAAGTGGATCAAATGCTTATGCTATCATGGAAGCATTGCTAATGACATCTTGGTTGCACCATTCTCCCCCGCTATGAAAGAAATTGTCCTTGAGTTTGAAATGGTCATTTTCCCAAGCGCCAAATTGTTGTAGGTAATCCTTCCGTTGCGCTTCATCAAACACTAGAGGTTTAGAAGTTTACTTCCGTTTACTGGAGTGGTGAAACAATCCTTGGAAACCTTCTCCATCTACGAGTTCGCTTCTTGATTTTCGGGCTGCTTTTGGAACTTGCTCACCACATGAATCGAAACTTGCTCTAATACCAAATTTATGTAGCTAAAATCGAAAAGGAAAAATACGATAGAAGATGAAGGAGAATTTTATTTCAAAATAAGGAACCAAATACAAGATAACAAGGGTCAAAGAGGACCACTTAACTCAAGGATCAGAGAGGACCTCTTAACTCTAGGGTCTTTTAAGGACTCAATAACTCAAGTGTGAGACTCACTCACCACTAGATCACCACAAACTCACTATGGAGCTCACATGGCTCTCCCTAAAATACAAGGTACATAACCATTCACTCTAACTCTTCTACAAGCCAAAAGATACAAAGAGTCATTGGAAGAGAGGGAGAAAGTGGAGTGAGAATTAAATGTTTGTGTTGACATGGGAGCATTAATGGTTGTTGTTGTTGACATGATTGCATCATTATTTCTTTATTGCTCTTTTATTCAGGTTTGGTTTAATTTTCTAAGGATGTTCCATATTGATTTGGTGCTTCTAAAGAAGTCAAGTAGTTGGTTTGGGTTTGGCATTTTGCCTCTTTTGGGCATAGGGTGGGTGGAATTTCTTGAGGGAGGTGCTTCACTTGCTTGAGTATGCAGAAATTGAAGTGGTGATTGATAACATATTTAGCAAAGTTCCCTATCAGGCTGAGGTGGACAAACTTTTAAGAGAAGTTCTAAAAAGACACTTTTCAGGATGGGGAAGCCTTTGATCTATTTGAGGGTTAGACAGGGTAGAACAGAACTCCTTTGGTAGCTAAACTCAATGGCAAAGTGAAACTAAATTTGATAGCTGTTCTATTAGAAAATCTGGTCCTTCTAGAGGCGGGTCGCACTTATTTCTGCATTTCGATCCCCATATTTATACAACAACAACAACAACAACAACTCAGCCTTATCCCAACTAAATGGGGTCGGCTACGTGGATCCTTTCAAAACAAAGTAGGCGAAAACTGAGTTCCACACAAAGGGAAAGGGAATTAAAATGAATGAAGAATAAAAATGACGAAATGAGATAAGAAAAGTGAGAAATGGAAAATGAAAAATAAAAATGAGAGTAAGAGGAAAGAGGATAGCCCAGGAAATCAGGAAAATCTCAGCTACATGGCGTCAACAACGTGGATCCTTGCCCTTCAGTAGGCTCTGTCTGAGATCATACTTCGCACAAGACCCAAACTCTGCATGTCATTCTTCACAACCTCACCTATGTTGATTTTAGGCCTGCCCCTAGCTCTTTTAGCTCCTTCAATCAGAATCAAATCACTCCTCCTTACTCTCCTCCTTACTGGGGCATCCCCAAGCCTCCGTTGTACATGGCCAAACCACCTCAGTCGACATTCGATCCCCCATATTCATATCCAGCATGAAATCTGTACCCGTAGATATTCTGGCATGTTCCGTGGGACAAGCTTCTCCTTCCATCTCTAAGACTCGTAAGAAACTTGAATCCATTCAAACAACATTTTAGTTATCAAGGAAGATGTTTGTTTTGCTTGCAGAAAAAACCTGCAATGGCAATCCTTGGAGCTTCAACCACTTTGCTCAAAGCCACTGGGTTTCGTGTCACACCCATCTAATTTGGGATTAAGCCGAGGGCTACCACAGACGTGGTGCGGTCATGTCTCCCAAGGGCCGTCCTTCCCTCCGTACATATGGCCTAGCGGTTTTTTAGTTATTATACTTTTTTAATGTTAAGAAGGCACTAAGCCAACTATAGTAAATTGAGCATAACAATAATTAACAAGATCAAGATCCCGATAAAAAGAAAGATGTGTTTCACGATTGGGATCTCAACAGGAAATGCGAAAGTTGCTTAAAGTCAGCCAGTTGATAGGTAAAAGAGAATCAACTAGTTTAATTCCTATCTGAGAAAGCTCGTAATAGGGAATTTAACCCTGGGAACTGAGGCCTGACCATCCTTCGTCTGCAGTCAACGTTCCGGCAAAGTTTTCCCATCAACAGCTGAATGTTTCGATCTGGTTCGATTCATGGTTGCATCTGCAAACGTTTTTCCATGGGCCAACGCCCATACGTTTCAGTGGTTGGTGCGCATTCAGGTCCTATTGAAGAAGGGGATTCTAAACCTGAAGATGTCCTTGAAAATGGGTTTAGACCTTATTCGTCAGGGGGATATGATGGAGTAATTGAAGGAGACTGGTAAAACATCATCACCTTGGTGGTTTCTCTCTCAAGTGAGCCTTCGAGGTTTGCTCATCTCACTCGGTCCATTAAACACCTTGCCTTCCGGCTGCTTAGTACTTATCATTAGAAATGTAGGACTGTTAATCAGATGGGTGACGTAATGGCCAAACAGGGAGCTCCATAGCCTAGGATGTATTATGGGGATAGCATTCCTTTGTAAGGATGGTTATTTGTTTCGTTGGTTTCCCTCATTGCTTTTGTATACTAGTTATAGTCTTTAACTTTTTATTCATCAACGAAATGTTATAAATAAAAGGAAACGAACAAAAAAACAAAGAATGGACACAATCGCTACACCAACAAACCCGAAAACCATCTAAAAGGGTGAGAAAGGCCCTTAGGAAGCAATTACAAGAGCAGACCCCTCCCAAAAGTAGGGAACTCCCTACAATCACCCAACCAAACCCAACAACCAATCGAGAGATATCCAACCATCAGAACCACTGGAAGCTCCAGATACCTGTCAACAATCCAGAACCACAATAGACCAAGCAGGTCGACTTCTCCTAATCCCAAACAACTTTGTTGAAGTTATGCCCTTTCCTTCATTGGAATTCAATGTATGAGGCAAGGACAAATATTATACTTTGTTCCCAGGGCTATATAGCCACCTCCAATCTTTCTGTACTTTCGACTCCAAGAAGTTCGCCACATTCTCGTCACTACTACTTTTCCAATCATGTCACCATCGCCACTGGTCTTCCTTGATCATATTCCCTTCCCTCACCTCAACCATTGACCCCTCAATTACATCTTTTCCGAGCTTGTCACCAGAGAAGAAATATGGTTCTTGAGTAATAAGGGAAGATATATAGTAATAGAAAACTTAAATAAAAAGAGCATCTAGAACTAAGTATGGTCCACATTTCTGCAAGCAATATGCATGACTCTTGACTTTTTCAAGATCACTCTTGGGTCAACCAGCTGCAAACATCCATCATAGACCAAAAATACAATGAAGAGAAGCAAGTCCATCTAGAGCTAACTCATTAGAATGAATACTGGGACTGTCTTGGCCCAATACATGGCTCAAGGACAAGGATGAAAAAGACCCAAATTGAGCTTTAAATCCTGTAAAAACTATATTAGAATCTTGTGATTCATTAGCACTCACTATATGTCATTTATCTTGTCACTTGTTACATTTCTTAGCCCTAGTTTGAATAAAAAGTGCACCTTAAAGTATAATGTATACAATAGACTCTTCATCATAATCTTTACAATCCTTTCTTGTTTATTTAGACATCAGTGTTCTTTCCCCTATTTATCTACCACTGTTTATGTTGTTCATGAGTGCTCAGTTGAAGTCAAACCATCTAAATCATAATGTTTCTCTCAAACAAGATGTTTTTTACAGTTCCAGATCAGTTTAAAGCTAATTTGTTTCAACCAAGGCATGAAGTTACTACAGTACTTCTCAAGATCTTCCCCGCTGTCTTGTTGAAAATGGTCTGAACTCCTAACTAATTGTCCCTAGGCAGCAAATAAACATGAAATGACTGAAAGAAAGCATGGGATTTACTAGATATAACTTGCACCTATTGTATAGATTTTGGACCTAATGCCACAAAAACCTACCTATAGAGATAGACTCACAATTCATTGTTTGACCAATGCAAGGCTCACAATAATTCATTTTCCATGGACAGATCTCCAAACCTGATATTCTAGCCATTTTTTTTCTCCTGAATTTAAATAAAGAAGAAGAAGAGAGAGGGAGAGAGAGTTTCACGCAAGTGCGAGAGAAGGTTCCATTGAATCTGTAATTTTTCATTCTGTCCTTTACAGCCTTGCCAAAGAGGCACTAAAAGGGGAAACAAACCAAACTGTGGGGACTGGGGTGGGTGGTTATAGGAGGTAGTTATAACTACCTCTAAAAGAAAAAAAAAATTAAAATAAAATAAACATTGATCTTTAAACCAATCCAAAAACTCCTTAAAATTTTAAAATTTCTGACACATTTATAATTCTTCCAGTAAACATAAGATTATACTCCAGTAGAAAGAAATGGTTTCTCATCTTACCATGTACCTCTTAGAGGGATAGCTTGTTTATGGTGAAGTTGTTTAAGCCTTCAATATTTCAGGTTCTTGAATACATTTTGCTTTTACCAATAAAGCCATGATTGTTTTGATAAAACTTCCAATCGTTATGCGTAGGGTCTGAAATTGCTCAAGCTGGGCTATCAACAATCGATTGCAAGAGGTTTCTCTTTCTCTAAGAGGACTAGGCCCACAAGCTCATAGGGATGAACTTGCAAGAGGAGTTGGGAAGTCTTCGTATATGGTTATCCGATTGTTTAGCCCTCTCCTGGGTGTCTATGCTTCAGCAACCCCTGCTGTTATTGTTTGTATATTAGTTTCTTATGAAAGAAATTTTTTTTTTGGTTACCGCGGGGGGGAGGGGTTGATTGTAGCAGAAAATAAGATTCCGGAAAGCATATGTAAATTTGCAATCAAAGCTAAAACGTTGAATTTGGAGGAAACTTGGACCAAAACAATCCTCAGCTGCACATGACAGAAGGGAAGCAATACATCTAATTTGATACAATCAACAGAGCATGGAATTGATATTGAGAAATCAAGTAATGCCGTAACATTATTAGAGGGAAGTAGAATATGAAAAATACAAAATGTTGGTCAATTTTGTGTTTCTTAGTTGATGCCAAAACAAATCTAAGCTTTCAATTGAAGGGTCACAAGTTTCAGACAAATATTAACTGAAAATTGACTGAATGACTAAGATTGTGGAAGGAATTAGAAGCCAAGAGTCCAAGTAAGCAATAAAAGGCAAGAGAGAAATATGAACAATTTATTGGATAGCGAGATGAATAAGATGATAATTAAAATGAAAAAGGGCGCAAACAATTTTAAAGAGTAAACACTTGATCATTAGACAAACAGATAATTTAGAGTTTAAGCTCAGATGTTACATTCAACTCAACAGTAATATTGGCATTTCAAAGCACTGTGATTTTAAGCTAACTAGTAGACAATACGATTAGTAGCAGCTAGCCTAGCATTCTACAACTTTTAGTGATTATGGAATAATTGGAACTTGGGTTGATGCTTACTTTCTCTCCCATGCTAACTATATAAGATGTTTCCAATTCTGGTATATGTATATATATTTTTAGTGAGCTTTATGGGAGCCAACAAAAAGTCATTTCTTTGAACTATTATGTCATGAACCCTTTTCCAACCAACTAGATGGAAGGAACTATTAATGAAGTTCTTCATAATTTTTGTTTTTTCTTTTTATCCAATGAATTGAAGCATGGGCACTAGAACTGTTCCTACTATTAGAGAACAACCAAAAATATCACAACCTGCCTCTCATTGAATGTTTCTAGCATTTTCTAATAAAATCTCATTTGCAATGGAACACCTTTTAAATTTCTCCCATGTCAAAGTTCTTAAGTATTAGGCTAGTCAGGGACCTTTGATCCCAAAATCCAGCATATATTAAGTACATTGGATGAAATTTCTCTAGTGCTTTTGATGCATCCATTTGCATATGCATCAACTGACTAGCACTAGTCAAAACATATACCAAATGAGTTCTTTTATTTTATTTTTTTTTTTTTTTTTTTGGGGGGGGGGGGGGGCGGATAAAGGGGACAAATGATTTATCTCATAAGACTGACAATAAATAATTCTATTTAACTATGTATCCAGATTAGAGCAAGTTGTATGTGAGGATATGATTTCTTATTTCCTCCAATAAATGACATCACAATTCTCTAGTGAAAATAAGTGACTTCACAATTCTCTATGTGAGGATACGATTTCTTATCCTTCTGCTACACTTTGTCTTTCTATTGGAAACATAAATTTATTTATGCAATTGTAGAGGTAAATATACAAATGATAATTCCATATATGAGGTCTTGGGAACAAGATTATAAAACTATAAATCCCCATCCTTTATCATGGAACCAAAATGTTGAAAAGGCTGATGGCTCCAAAATCCCTAAATTCTATTAATATCAAAAGCCCAGCAACAAAGACCTCATGTAAACATAAACTCTAAGTTCCTAAGTTTTGTGTCATGCATAGTTGTCAAAGCGTCTAGGCGAACCAAGGCGTTGGAGGGGACCTGGACGCAAGGCGACACCTTGACAACTATGGTGTCATGTCATTCTTCCACTCCATAGTGATACAGATTCATCACCGTAATAGGCTTATTTTATTAGGAAGAAGTCTAGAATTGGGTTATAGACATGTTGGGTGGGGACCTAGACGCAAGGCGACACCTTGACAGCTATGGTGTCATGTCATTCTTCCACTCCATGTGATACAGATTCATCGCCGTAATAGGCTTATTTTATTAGGAAGAAGTCTAGAATTGGGTTATATACATGTTGGGCCTTTGATCCCATGGGTTTTCTATGTAATAAGCCACTTTTATGGACCTAAAATATGGATAATTAGGTTGCATACAGGATTAGATAGTTTAGTATACTTAGTTTTATGTTCATGTTTTTAATGTTTTAAATTGAACTATTAAGTACATTGGATGAAATTTCTCTAGTGCTTTTGATGCATCCATTTGCATATGCATCAACTGACTAGCACTAGTCAAAACATATACCAAATGAGTTCTTTTATTTTATTTTATTGTTGTTTTTTTTTTTTTTTACGGGGGGGATAAAGGAGAAATGATTTATCTCATAAGATTGACAATAAATAATTCTATTTAACTATGTATCCAGATTAGAGCAAATTGTATGTGAGGATATGATTTCTTATGGGTAATTTACGAAACACCCCCTGAAAATGGACCGATACTCAGATCACCCCCTCTTATTTGAAAATACTCAGAACACCCCCTCTACAGTAACGGTGTTAGTCTGCTGTTAATTATTGTTGTAAAAGGACTATTTAACCTTGTACTAAAACTTTACAATTAAATTTACAATACTACCCTTTCCTTCATCTTCAACCTAAAATACTCCACCGCCTCTGCTTCGCCCTGCAACACCGCCGTCGCCGCCTCTGCTTCGCCCTAACCCTGTGGTCCATTCGTATCGCGCCCATGCTCTCTAGATCTCTCTCCATTGTCTTCTTCCTCGCAATCCAAACCTGGCCAGCTGAGGAGAATGCACATCACACCTCCAAGGAGCGGCATCGGCACATCGGCACACAATAAAAACCTTTTACAAATGGTCATTTGGGCCATTTGATAGGTGGGAGGCCAGCTCTGCAGTTTAAGTGGGAGGCTTGAACAGTTTTTTTTATTTCAATTTCTTCTCTTCTTCATATTTTATTTTCGGATTCTTCTATCAGTTTCAGTTCCTGCACTTTCAAATAACTTCTCAGATTATTTTCAATTTATCTACTGCTGTTCTGGGTACCATTGTGGTTGCTGTTCAATAAGGCATAGCAGATCTGGATATCATATTGGTACCCTGCAATCCTGGTTTTTTTTGGTTTCCTGGTCACTAATGGCTTTTGGTGATTAGGATTCCAATTGACAGGGTGGGGAATCATCATTTTAGAAAGGGGTTTTAGAAGTGAGTGGAGCAAAGGGGGGTTTTGAGAAAAATCAAAGAGAGCGAGAGAAAAGCAGGACAGAAAAGGAAGGGTTTCTGATTATCGCATAGAGAGAGAAAAAATCTGAGAGGAAGAGAGATCAGAGAGAAGAAAGAGAGAAGGTTTTTCAATGTGAGAGGTTCTGGATCGATTGGAGCTCGAGTGTCTTTTCTTCTTCCTCTGTTGGGCTCGAATGTCGCTAACGATCGGAATCTTCGAGTTTAACACAGCTTTGGCTGAACCTGAGAAGACCTTTACAGTTGATTCAGTCGCTCCTATCAAAAACTATGATATTCTCTGATCATCTTCATCACTGTGACTCTGTAAGATCTGCCATTAGTTTCTCTTTTATTTTCTTCTTGTAATTTTTCTTTGTAATTTCTTCTTGTACTCGTCTGTAATAATTTTCTTTTACTCCTCTCAGACGAATTGCTGCTACGAGATCATCCTCATCGTACGCGACGGCCGGATTTTCTGCTTCAACCGTTGGTTTAGGTAAGTGCTTTATCTTGAAGTTATTTACTCTAATTTCTGTGAATCATGACCTGTTACTTGTTGAATGTCTCTGCTATCAACCTTTGCGTTCGATTCCCTGTAGGCATGTCTCCAGAAATTTAAACCCAAGACTTCTTCTTCTTCTCCGATGCATGGCTGGACTGGAAAGGCGGAGATTAAGTTGCAAGTCATGTGAGGAAGAAGATGGATATTGGGGGTTTTAGATTTAGGGGTAAAATAGTAACTCTACACTAGTCAAGGGTAGTTTAGGGATTTAAATATATTTAACAGTGTAAAACTAACGGTAGAGACTAATGTGAGTTTAGGGCTCTAATGCAGGGGGTGATCTGAGTATTTTCAAATAAGAGGGGGTGATCCGAGTATCGGTCCATTTTCAAGGGGTGTTTAAGTAAATTTCCCATTTCTTATTTCCTCCAATAAATGACATCACAATTCTCTGGTGAAAATAAGTGACATCACAATTCTCTATGTGAGGATATGATTTCTTATCCTTCTACTACACTTTGTCTTTCTATTGGAAACATAAATTTATTTATGCAACTGCAGAGATAAATATACAAATGATAATTCCATATATGAGGTCTTGGGAACAAGATTATAAAACTATAAATCCCCATCCTTTAATTTAAAACATTAAAAACATGAACATAAAATAAGTATACTAAACTATCTAATCCCGTATGTACAACCTAATTACTCATATTTTAGGCCCATAAAAGTGGCCTATTACATAGAAAACCCATGGGATCAAAGGCCCAACATGTATATAACCCAATTCCTGACTTCTTCCTAATAAAATAAGCCTATTTCGGTAATGAATCTATATCACTATATAAACAAAAAACTAAGTATACTAAACTATCTAATCCCGTATGCAACCTAATTACCCATATTTTAGGCCCATAAAAGTGGCCTATTACATAGAAAACCCATGGGATCAAAGGCCCAACATGTATATAATCCAATTCCAGACTTCTTCCTAATAAAATAAGCCTATTTCGGTGATGAATCTGTATCACTATGGATCTTAAAGTTTATGTTTACATGAGGTCTTTGTTGCTGAACTTTTTATATTAATAGAATTTAAGGATTTTGGAGCCATCAGCCTTTTCAACATTTTGGTTTCCATGATAAAGGATGGGGATTTATAGTTTTATAATCTTGTTCCCAAGACCTCATATATGGAATTATCATTTGTATATTTACCTCTGCAGTTGCATAAATAAATTTATGTTTCCAATAGAAAGATAAAAGTGTAGCAGAAGGATAAGAAATCATATCCTCACATAGAGAATTGTGATGTCACTTATTTTCACTAGAGAATTGTGATGTCATTTATTGGAGAAAATAAGAAATCATATCCTCACATACAATTTGCTCTAATCTAGATACATACTTAAATAGAATTATTTATTGTCAATCTTCTGAGATAAATCATTTGTCTCCCTTATCCCCCCCCCCCAAAAAAAGGGAAAATTTACACATACCACCCCTGAGGTTTGACGAAAGGATATTTTCACCCCCCCAGTTTTGGAAAATTCTGCGTACCCCCCTGAGGTTTGCAAACGGTAACAAATAAGCCCATTCCGTCAGTTCATGACTAACATTGTTAAAAATTAGACTTGAATTGATGGAATTGCCCTTCTAAGAAGAACCCCCCAAAAAAAAAAAAGGTGAATGGACAAAATTACCCTTACAAAGGGAAAATGAGTTAGTTGCAGGTTTTCTCTCCATCACTTCATTTTCTTCCCTATGTGAGGTCTCCGACTGTTGCAGACTGGATATCTTGTTTCACTCGATCTTCTTCTCCCTAGGGCCCTCTGAAATTCAAGATTCTAGCTTAGAAGGCGAATCATGAGAGTGTGAAACCTATAATTCCATAAGTGCATTGTGAAAAATTGCATTCCTAGATGCAATCTCATTCATGAAATATACTACCTAAATCCTAAACGATTGAAAGCATAAACATTTCATTTAATGGAAAGCACGCGAAAGAATGTAGGAAGCTGTGACAAGGAATTGAAGAAGAATTACGCAAGGATAAGGAGAGAGAATTAGTTTTATTGGAATAACACCCTCAAATTTTCCTAATTTAGGAGTGTAATTTGAAGCAGTGAAATTAAGAATGCATGGAGAAGGTTTCCGCTCGATTGTCTGCTTTGTTAGGTTTTGATCGTTTCCCACTATTTGAATTCTCGGATCCAATCGATCCATTTCCTCACTTTCATTTGTAATTTTCTCTGAGCAGAAAGATTGCATAAGTAAATGCCTTGTAAAGGGCTGAGGTTTCTGCAAGCCCAAACACCAATGCTCTATAGAAACCTCTCTGTTTTTTTCTTGCCGAAACCTTTACCGACTCTGGCTCTTCTTTCACAGATAAAACCCACTTTCTGGAATCTTCAAAGCCAAAACAGAAAATCAGAAATAGAAAGAAGGTAATTTCACGAATTTATAGGAGTTATGCCGGATCTTAATGTTGTTTCGGCTGATTCAACGTGCGTTGAAGATGAGATGATGGTGGACAAGCTTCCCGATGGTTTCGGTAGACAATTGGACGACTCCGGGACTTCGAATTCTTCTATCGTTAATGCTGAAGCTTCCAACAATGGAGGCGACGAGAACTCTTGCTCCACTCGCGTCAAGCGTCGTGGTGGTGGCAGCGACCTCTTCGCTTTCAGCTTCGATATTCTTAAGAAGCAAATGACGCCACCGACGTCGTTGAAGTTGAAGACGATGACGATGACGATGGTGATGAGGTTGAGAACGTCAAGGGAAGGTAAAATGGACAAAATTACCCTTACAAAGAAGGAAAAAAAAAAAGACCTGCAACTAACTCATTTTCCCTTTGTAAGGGTAATTTTGTCCATTCACCTTTTTTTTTTGTTCTTCTTAGAAGGGCAATTCTGTCAATTCGAGTCTAATTTTTAACAGTGTTAGTCATGAACTGACGGAATGGGCTTATTTGTTACCATTTGCAAACCTCAGGGGGGTTACGCAGAATTTTCCAAAACTAGGGGGTGAAAAATTCCTTTCGTCAAACCTTAGGGGTGGTATGTGTAAATTTCCCCCAAAAAAAAAATACAATAAAATAAAATAAAATAACTCATTTAGTATATGTTTTGACAAGTGCTAGTCAGTTTATGCATATGCAAATGGATGCATCAAAAGCACTAGAGAAATTTCATCCAAGTCATTTCTTCTGTTTTTTATTTTCCCATGACCTAAAACCTGCAACTATTCTTAATCCCTTCTATAAGGTTACATGCAAGGTGATTTTCGCGGGAATTCTACCCGGCCAAATCTAACCATTAGAACCTGCTGAAATTTTGATCGAATCTTCCTCAAACCCTAAGAGAGACTCGATTCAAATTTCATTACCATCCACCCAGCCGATTGTATGAAATTACACTTTTACCCCTCTCTCCTATCTCTACTAAGAAACCTCCATAACTCCAAATTTAACCATCGGATTTAGCCGTAACTTTCAGCATATATTCCCCTCCACCCTACCCACACTGAATCTAAATATTAAGCCCATGCAACCACCTGATTTCCTGTTATTATAAACCCTAGAATCCAACATCTTCTACCTTTCAAAACCCTAACCCTAGTTGCTGCCCAAATCCATCTAACCTACTTCTACCCATCCAAAACTCATACAACCTAGTTCATTAGACTCTCCTAAACCTGCCTAGCTTTACCATATAAGACACATACACATTACCCTAACCCTAACCCTCAAATTGACCTAAAACCCTAATTCTGCCCCCATCGAACCAGCAGCTTACAGATCCTGGTTGTGTTGGCTCCTAGTAGATCTCCTATCGACTACATTACATAGACCCAACACATCGCCCTTCTTTCTCCAAAAGGGATTTTCAGATGAGATATAAAGCTCTCTCATGTGTCTCTCAAGTCTCAACATGTTCCAATACACCTCAATACCTT
Organism: Telopea speciosissima; assembly: GCF_018873765.1. Classification (NCBI taxonomy): domain Eukaryota; kingdom Viridiplantae; phylum Streptophyta; class Magnoliopsida; order Proteales; family Proteaceae; genus Telopea; species Telopea speciosissima. The sequence continues at coordinate 6,809,270 of NC_057922.1, forward strand.
TCTCTTTCTCTAAAGAAATTATTCAGTAAAAAGCACCCATATCTTTGTGTTATATCCGCATGCCTCAGGGAAAACCAATGCTTGTTCTTACTGTACATTCGGTATTCAAACACAGATCCAAGTACGATATAAGAACCTAAAGTGTGTCACTAGAAGTTTACTGGTCATAGACACCAGAATATACAGACTGCAATGAATAGACAAGTCATCAATTGTTCGTCAATAACAGCAATCCATATACTGACTTTCATAATAAAAACCCCAGATATGTGAATCTAGTAGTTGCAGCCTCAAACATGCATTTCTACAGTTCCAATTTTAAATTTGTTTTAAGTACTTGAATTAACTTGTGCTTGTTGTCGTTGTATTTGTCACTTAGCCGATCAAATTGCATCCTCATTGCTACCACATATAAGGTGTTGTCACCTGCCATGTCCAGACCTCTGGATGTGAAACCAACACCAGCAGCATGTATCCATTGGCCAGGGTTCCAGACAACGGCAAACAACTATTAGTTGTTAAGGAGTCAATAAAGCATGAAGAGATTGAACTCGTAAAGATATAAAACTAAAAGTTGCAAGACACACAGTCACAACAACTGCTGCCCATACCAGAATGAAGCTCAATAGTATGATTATGACGATGAAGACAACAATAAATAACAACAACAATAATAATAAGAACAACAACAATAATAGTAATAACAGTGACAGTATCAATGATAATAATGACGATTAATAGAATTATCATGTAAGAAAAAATGAATATATTAATTACAAAAAATAATAGTGTGTGTTGCAGCAGAAATGATGCACACAAAAAAAAATTTACTAAAAGTATACTCTGAAGTGAATAAAATGGAAATGTGAACAGGATTCATTCATGCCACTCCAAGAAGGGGTAAGATTTAGTGAGTTAAAAATTGTAAACAGAGAAAAGAAATAAAGATTCTGAACAAGAGATACCAAATTGTAGCTGTACCAACATATTTGTTAATACTTAAGATAGATGCACAAAATTGAGAAGTCCTACAGTAAGCACACTGAAATCACATGGCATATTTAACGCAGGATACAGAATAGCTATAAAACTGCTATCTCCAGCCTCAACCAATGCCAAAACCATGAATCCCCATCTGAGTCAACCTTGAGATGAATTTCTGATGTAATATGAGTCAAAGAACAACAAGAGGAGAGCTAAAATCAAAATAATTTTGCATACCAGAAGGTAGAAACAATAGGATGCCAATTCTGCAATTAAAATTAAGAATACAGAAAACATGCGTAAACGTCTAATCACATGGAATGCAAACAGAAAAGTGCATCATGACTATTTGAAGGATTATTGTAAGATGAAGATAGCGGAAGGCTAAAAGGAAGCATCTGGTATTGTCAACTATGGAGCTTTGGAGTATTGTGTGGTGTTAATATGCAGCCTCAATGCTATAGCACATTATGGCAGATAGGAGTAATACACTAACATTGAAACAATCTCTCGGCATGAAGAGAGTAATTAAAAAGACCTGATGAGGTGTATAGAGAATCATAGCCTGAGAAACATAGTCATATCAATAATAGATTCAATTTCCCGGGAAAACACTGATAGATTGCTCATTGGAATCAATTATGCACTAAAAAGCACATCATTGCAATAACCTCTTTAGCATACAAGAAACAGGTATATACAATATGTAACTCATACCAATTCAAATAAAATATTTTGGAATATCAACTGAGAAAACGCATATCTGAAACTAAAAAATAGAGACTTTAAACAACAACTGATCCTTATCCCAACTAAAAGGGGTCAGCTCCATGGATCCTTGTCCTCCAATCAGCTCTATTCGAGGTCATACTTGATACTAAAATATAGACTTTCTGAAACTAGAATATACATAAATGATTGGGATTGAAGATGGGTACCCTCAACAAGTAAAGTTAATGGGTGGCAAAATGTAATAAAAACAAATTACTACTACATGACATGGACTGAACACAAGTGATTTGGGTTCTTTCTGGTGGATCTGGTGCTGTGGGGGTGGTTTGAAGAACTGTATCTCATTCAATATCCCCCATACAATTCCATATAGTTAGCTAATTCTACTCATTAGATATCAAAATTCAAGGATAAGATCCCTTTCCTTCAACTATTTAGTACCTCCTAATAAAAGAACATTAATGAAAATGAACAAGTAGGAATAGGCCCAACAGCTACAGCACGTAGATGATGGTGTACAAATTCGGACCAGAGTACACCTTACAAACAGATGAAAATGCCAAAATTACAGTAACATGTGTATATATAAATAAACTCAAGGCATTCAACTCTAAACTGCAAAAAATACGAAGCATAACTTGAATGGATTAGAAACATAAAGGAGAAGTAATTCCAGAGAAAAGAGAAAGTGAGAGAATAAAAGTAGAAATGGGGCAGCAAAATTATGGCAAAGCCATTATAAACAAATAAATTTGAAATAATTGTAATTTATATGATTTTGATCACAGCTGAAACTGAAATGTTTTGGTGTGTTGATTTTGCTTTCAGAGATTTCAACCAAAATCATTGTAATTTCATATGGCTTCAGCCACTTCCTACAGAAATCACTGAAATTAATTTCAGTTTGGTGCCAGTTGAGATTATATATTCCAACCAAGATTTGAAACACTGCACATAAATTTACAGTTTATATTTCCATCAAGAAGCCCTTTTCCATGAAAAAAATATATATAACGTGCAGAGAACTGCAAAGAATGCTTATCAGGATACGACAACCACATGAAGACATTATGTACAGACCTCAAGCCCTTCATCTTGCTCCCAAGCGAGGCCAGGTCCATTGTACATGTTCTTGATAAGCAAAGTGCATGATTTATCCGGGTAAAAATGAATTCTACTGCAACGCGGCCCAAAACGACAAGCTCCTGTTTTTAGATGGAATGGGCAATGAGCTTTATCCTACAAATAGTACAACATAGGAATAAGGTTATGATAATTGAGAAAAGAATATAGTGAGAAATACTCATCAAAGACATAGAAACGTGACAACTTTATCACAAGTTCACAACTAGTATTAAATACAAGAAAAGCGTTTGCGAAAAAGAACAAAAGGACAAACATATAGTGGTTGATAAAAGACAGTGAGACACACACAAAGATGGAGGGAGGGTAGAAAGAATACCTGTTCAGTTCCAAAGTTTGGGATTTGTTGAGCAACACTCTCAAGCATATTTTGTGCAGAAGAAGATGGTGTACTCCTGTATGCAGCAAAAGCTTCAGATTGTGGAGGAAGGGGATTTGATGTAGGTCTGTCAGCATCCTGCAATGAATATAATAACATTTAAGAGTTAAAGAAGAGGTTTTTGCTATCGCTCCCACCACCTAGAAAAGCAAATCAGAACAACTAATAACACACATAAAAGCATATCAAAACCTCTTCTCTGCGTTTTTCATCTGCACTTTTCTTAGGAACTTTTATCCTTTTCTTCTTGACAATTATCTCATTTCCTTCCCAGATAATTTCTGCAGGCCCTTCTTCTATATACTCCCAAGCATCATCTTCCTCCAACTCATTCTCAGGCTCAACCTGTCAGAAGTTTAAGAATAAATGAGGCCAATCTGTATGTATAGAAGAAAAATGGAGCAAACAACAGGTAGTTTCAATTTTTCAAACGAAGCCTAACAAACGTCACTAAAACATGAGTTATATAAAGAATAACAACAATTCTATGCATCCTGATCCTTATCAGCAAAACAATCTGTAAAAATAGCACAATCAATGTTACAATTGGTGTTACTCTTACTGATTTCACATTAGATAATTAATGGTCATCCATAACTACAAAATTGTTGGATTTATGACCCATCTGTGTGTATGTGTGTAATCCATATGGAATCTGTAGTATCATGGCGGTGTATGGGAGCCATTCATCCATTCTGTCCTCATGTTTATCACAGATCCAAGCTCAAGAAATAATTTTTAGGTCTTCAAACTACCTCTATTAAAATTAAAGGCACTGATTATCTGCAGTGGTCAAAATATATACGGAAGTTCTTGACAACCCATGATCAGCTTCAGTTAATCACTGATATTCCACAAAGAGAGAACTTATCTGAGCATTTTGGGTGGCTGAAACAGATTATGACCTCGAAATAGAACAGTATATAACCTTCAATTAATAACAATGTAATGTATCTGACACAACCACATAAATTATGAAGTCAGTCAAAGAGATGCACTCAGTGAAAGAAATATTTCTCAGGTTTTTCAACTATACCAATAATTTCTTTTTTTCTCTTCGGAAAGAAGACAAAGCCTCAGATATTTCTTTGCAAGGCTATGGACGAGGAGATGAATATCCACCAGCCACTCATCTCTTTCAAGTTGAAACAAAAAGAAGACAACCAGCAGAGTATTAATTTGTGAAGCTTCTTTGAGGACTGAAGCCTAATCCTGATTCCACTACCTCCGCTAGTGATGTATTCTCCAAGTTGTACTCTTGGACGTAACATTTCTTACGTCTAAAGATGATAAAGGTGATTGTTCAACTTTTGTGTCTTCTGTAGGACTTTAAAGCTCCTGTGGAGGCCACTGTGGCAAAACTAAATGCAATGATAAGGGGGAGGACGTCATGGTAAGTAAGAATATTAAGCCTTCATACCATCTTCATGCAAATCAAATTTGTTCATTTATGCTAGGACTTGCATTATAAACCGGCCTGAGCTATCCAGGTTACTTCAACAGAAGATGAACGATATGCTAATAATGCCCCACATAGTTCTTCAACGCCTACTGCAGAACTCTCTCCCAAGAAGATTACACTAATCCCTTGAAAATTAGAAAAGTGAATATTATCAACTTTTTTCTCCCTCCACTGTTACCGCCACAACATAGGTAAATGTTCATTTTCTGTCCACATTCTCTCTAGCCATATCACTGGCAATTCCAAATTACTTCCCCCCCCCCCCCCTCCCTTCCAATCCAGCAGGACATACTGATTTGTTGCTCTTTCTGGTGACACTAAATCTAAAACCTCTGTTGTTCAAATGACTCACCGACTTCTAATTCTCCTCTATCCCTCTGTAGTGTGTGCTCCAAAATATTTTTTCATCTGATAGTAAGAATGTAGACACGCTTAATTGATATACAATACAACCTTTTTCCCCATCCTATTTTGTCTTCCGGATCCAAAAGTTGAAGAGGATAATTCATGAACAGAGTAAATTTAGTGGTCTCTATTATGCCAATAGTGGTCCATTTTCAGAACTTAAAACCAGTATCAATACTTAATCAGTGGCACTGCTGACTAGTTCATCCTTCCTGAAAGACCTTGAAAGTTCTAATCCCTTCCTTATCTTCAGTTTCTGAGTAATATTTTCAAGGGTGTCAGTTTAACGTTGTAACTTCTCTCTTCTTTCCCATTAACAACTGCCCATCAGCCTCTCTTTTTAAGTTTATTCTATTTTTTTTATTGCATAAAGTTCATTCTGATGTTTAGGGGCTGTAAGAAAAACCTACATTACAATTATCTCACTACATTTGTCAAGGTTTTTCAAGAATGAGATGGATTTATTTAATCAGTGAAAGAATGTTCAAATTTATTTGCTATTTTCAAGGCAGTTCGTACACAAAAACACAAAAAGAGCATACCCAGTGCATGAGGCTCCCGCCACTGCGGTGTCTGGGGAGGGTCATAATGTACGCAGCCTTACCCTTGCTTTCACAGAGAGGCTATTTCCAGACTCGAACCCGTGACCACTTGGTCACAATGGAGCAACCTTACCGTTGCACCAAGGCAGTTCATACAAAATTAACATAATTAGATACAAGTAGTTGAGCATTTGTGTACTATTTCATATGATGGAAGGGAATGTGGTTTGGGAGAATTCAAATCTTCAATGGAGGAGCATAGAATAATTTATCAGTTACGATGCACACAAACTATTCCAAAATGGAGTAGCTGAGAGGAAGAATCCAATCCACTAGAAGTTGCTAATGCCCTCTTATACTGAATGAATGAAATACCTAAGTCTTACAGGGTGCTCCAGTAATTCACAAGATTCCTTCTTTTGCTTTTTAAAGTCATTATCCATTCTTTTTTCTTTAAACTTACCCCTATATTATTAGATGCATCAATCCAAATTATTCAAGAAGCTTGACATGGATTACCATTGTTATTTTTCCAGAAACCCTTGACTCTCCAGATGTCACCTTCTTTGAGAAACATTATATTTTTTCCACTACTCATTCCAATCCTGTCTCTTCTAGTTGATACCAATACTACATTGCTTACAATTGGCTCCACCAGAATACCAGATCCTTCAAAACCACTTAAACTCTAGTATTGACCACAATTCAGAAAACATTTTATGTTCTTAGTAAGAAGAGGGGGGGTTAAGGATATACCCATTGTGAGATATCACATCGTTCAAGGAACCTTAGATGTTGTTAAAGGATCATCAACAAAGGTGAGATTCCTTCCATGGTTGGAACTTCTTATTTACCACAAAATCTCAATTAAGTTCACAAGAAATTCCACTCACACAAAACATAAATGCCCTATCATGGTTGTATTCATTCCCCTGCCAGTTCTAACTAACTATTCATGACAACTCCATGGTTGGACTGTTATATTTACCAGATCCCTCTCATCTAAGTTAGCAATAAGTTCTAGTTTCATAAACATTATACACACTATCAGTATCATAATTTAAAGTTAATGGCCAGTTTAATGTAGAAAACAAGTATACCACCAACATCAAGACATGATGAAAATGAAGATGACAGATGACAAACCTGCTTTCTCTGTGACTCTTCTAGTAGCCTTCTTTGGGCTTCCTCTTCAGCTTTCTTTGCTGTTTCTAGCCACAGCTTCTCATGCTCCTCAAACTCCTTCCTCTGTCTTTCCAAGATCTCAGCCTCTTCCTGCTCTTTTAACTTGATACGAAGCTGCTCTTCCGGATCATTCAATCTAGCTTCTTCTTCTGCTCGTTCCTTCAATGCAGCCTCTCTTCTGATCTGCTTCCTCTTCAGCTTCTTTGCAGCCTTTCTCTTTTCTCTTCGAGACAAATCTGTTTGACTTTCCATTTCAGAATGGTTTTTGTCCACACATGTAGAGGAATATGCACCAGTGATTCGTTTTGAAATTCAGAATAAACCTCGGTCCTCTATAATAGCTTAAGAAGATTGAAACTAGAAGTTCTCAGGATAGAGGAGCTCAAGGTTCGTGGTTCTGTCAACAGCAGATAAAGGTTTTTAATATTAATATCATTACTAGTTGGCGGAAAATCCAAAAAGCTATCCAATGTGAATCAAAACATGAAGACTACAAGCAAAAGATGCAACTGAATGATGAAGGTTTGAGCATGAAAAGGGCTTAACCTTTTACACCTGATGGTAGAACAAACTCAAATACATCGAGAATAAAGCTTTAATCAATGCATCACAAGCATGCCTAAATTGATTGTGGAGGTTATTCAACTTTTGTTCATCACACAGATGTCACATCCGCAAAAACAGTCGAAGTTCCATGGAGATTCACAAACAGTTTTTTTTTTTTCAAAAAGGTCCTAGTGCTCCCAAAGAAACATCTAAGTCACTTGGAACTTGGAATAAGAGAGAGAGAGAGAGAGGCCCATTTCATCCATTTTGCCTCATATTAATTTCTGCAAACTATAAAATATCTCTACATGAAGGAAACTAGTATTCAGAGAAGGAGCACACAAATCTGCAAGTAATACAGAGACCATTAATTTTTCTTTTCACATTTTGCTGTAAAATAGAATTAGTTACTTCACACAAGATTGATTGAACTCGAAGGGGAAACTGGCCAAAGACTACAGGCTGAAACTGTATCTTTGGAAATTAAGTTTTTGGCCTCCAGCAATGCCAAATTTGAATGAATAAATATATTTATCCTCTCTTCAAAATCAACAAGTAGAAAGAGATAGAGAGATACCTAAGCTCCGTCGATTGCCGCCGCTGCGAGAGAGACTCTTTACGATTGAGTTTGAAGAGATGGGGGGGTGGGGGAGAATGGTAATATTAAATACTTGAATTAGGAGTCAGGAAACCAGTCACCAGTGCCTTCAAAAACAATTGTGTTGTGTCGCAGAAAGCTGGATCCATCATCAACGGGTCGGAGGTTAGAGGTGGGGCGGGGGGTTATGCAGCGGCACTGAGATGCAGCTTGCAGAGTATGCAAGGCAGTGGAGAGAAAGAAAGATGCAGCTGTGAATTATTTTTTCCCTATTTTACCCCTCTAGAATCTAGATGCCGTTCCTTCACAGGATTCCATAAGAAATTGAATTTACAAATTAGGACCGAGTTTCCCTCCACCAACGGTGAATGGGCATAGTTAGTAAGTTCAGGAACGGCAATAATCCGGGTACGGATGCGTACTTCAATTAAACGAACCATACGGCAATAATACTTTTCAAAAATCCGGCGCAATAAAACGTATACGGCAATGATACAGTACGTGTTTAATACGGTGGCTCTGTAAAAATCCAGGAGCAAAAATACGGACATATATTCACTATGCAACAGGCATGTACACCTAAAACACAATAATATGTAACTGAAGATTTGATTAGTTTGAACAAAATGGAGGAATGAAGACAAAGATCAATTCTAATAATTTCAGTGTGCACAAGACACTCCAATCCTTCCTTACCATTACCAGCTAAAATCCCGAAAACCATAACCATTAGTAGAGAAATAAAACAGCCAGCTACAAAGAATAAATGGGAAATGCTAACAGATTGTTCATCCACCCTAATTCCTTTATGAAGGTTCCAGGTTTTAACCTTTATCAGTAATTGGCACAAAACTTCCATACTCAGGGTAGGAAGACATGGAGATAGGCGGACACTTTTCCTTAATCGCTATGCATGTGTGAAGTTTTAAAATTATGAATCATCAACCTTGACTAGGAAAGGGTCATTGCAAAGATGGTAACATTGTACTTACAGCTCTGTTCTACTTATCGACCCTCCTTTCTCATAGAAGGGCAGTCCACATCTAGAGACTCCTAAGGCACCATTTTGGATGATGTTATCTCTTCAAGGAGCTGGTGATTTCTCATCTCTCCAAGGCAGCAGGACAGCATCGACCCCCATGTATTTTGTTTCTTACAAGCTAACTTCTCGGAGAAACAAAGGAAATCATATGCATTGAGGTGCTCCGATTATTCACTGGTCTAATGAAGTTATATGATAGCACCTCATCTTAATTTTAAGATTCAGGAATCAAATAAAGCATCTCTGTAAGGATACAAAACTCAGATAATTTATAGAGAAGAGAGAGAGAGAGACAAGTCACGCACACAGAGAAAACTTACAGAGTAGATAAATTCTCGCTAATCGAATTGAACAGAGATGATGAATCTGCCGCTACAATCGCCGACTGCCACAGGGGGTATTCCGGTATTGTGAGGTCGCACTTCGCAGGTCGCTGCAATCGTCGAGGAGCAGAGGCGGAGAACGGAGATGGAGAAGAAGGGGGCCCAGGGTTTGAGGATTTTTTCAATCGCCGGCCTGAAATTACCGGGAACGGAGACGGAGAAGAAGGGGTCTAGGTTTGGTATCCGCGAGAGATGGCCAAAGGTTTGGGGATTTATTCAGGGATTCGGTGACACTGATCGTTCGGGAGTTAGATCATTAGATTGAGTTTAGGTTTTTTTTTTTTTTTTTTTAAATTAAACGTATAAAACCGTATAATTCGCATTTTATACGTGTATATTCTTTTAAATGTTAAAAAAATGCATAAAAATTCGTATCCAACCACTTATACTGAAAAAATGTTTTTTTGAATTAAACGTTTGAATCCAAATATTATACGTGGATTTACTAACTATGTAAATAGAAATTAGAAGCACGGGAGAAGGTGGGAATGGGTATTGAAAAGGTATTTTAGAATATATAAAAAATCTGAGTAAGGGTTTGTGAACCCTAGGATAGTGGGTAAACCATCCTTTATGGGCAGAGGAAAATTTTATCCTATAAATTATAACCCTTTATTTCCGAGTCAACAAAATGATTTATGAGGATAAAAAAAAAAATACTAAAATCGAATTCATTCACTTTGTGTCATGCTACGAAAGAAAAGCAGAAAACCCAAATAAACATATGATAAAAAAAAACAGAAAATTTTACTATATTGGACATACAAATAAGTTCAAAATCTAAATTAAAGCATCAAATCAACATACCAAATGTGTATAACATACCAAATCAACATCCCGATTATGATTTATATAAAAAAATAAAAAATAAAAAGGTGTACCCAGTGCACAAAGCTCCTGCCACTGCGGGGTTTAAGAAGGGTCATAATGTACGCAGTCTTAACCTTGCTTTCGCAGTAAGGTTGTTTCCAAACTCAAACCCGTGACCACTTGGTCACAATGGACCAACCTTTACAAACCCAAATAACAATATTTATATATGGCTTTTAAATGATCTTGATTGTTTTGGTTCTTAATATGTTCACAAGTTATTTGGTTTTATAACCATAGGATTCCTTAACTAAAACAATCCATCCCAATAAAAAATCGACCCCAAGATCCAAACCCAAAACCATCCCAATTGTTGGGATTGCGGAAAGTCAAATTAAAATTTGGCTGTAGAAAACGTCTACTCGCATGCAATAAGGTATTTGCCAATCAATCCATCTTTGGAAAAGGGTTAGGGTTACCTTGAAATTCACAAAGACAAATCTTCCAATGAAATTCATAACTTGAACCTATAACCGCCCTATGGAAGAAGCTCATTCAATAACCCTAATGGAAAAAATACTTTTTTTCCACTCTCAGCATCTCTTACACACACTAAATTCTTAATTCACAAAAGTGATTAGGATTTCCTATTTCCATTATATTTATAACTGAGCCTCGTAAAACCAGCGGTTGTACTCGAGCCAAGTGGTGTGGTCCAATAGAGTGATCTCGTAACTTGTCCATTATCACACATAAGGACAATCCATGCGTATAACTACTTTTGCCCCAAGTGATAGAAACTTCCATTGTGTTTTATTCCCTCCACTTATCAACATCACATGACGAATATACATGTATGAAAACAAACACCGTAAAAAATCAGAATCCATCGAACGATCAATATTAGAGTCTTAATTAGTTATTCGATATAAAACCATTTACAAAACACTTTTAAAATATATGTATATATTTATATAATAATATTTACAATACTTTACAAATTTGCCACCGGTACTGGAATTTTCATCCAATCACAATCATACAAGTCTTTCTGAATGTTCTTCATTTCGAGAAGTGGATGTCATGTCAAGCATCTCTTCCATCTCCAACAGAACACTATATGTTGAGTGCACTGATATATAGCCAGTGTAGGCATCAACCTTTGGTACACCATACACCACAATGCGTAATTGAAACAATAAGGACCTTTCAAGTATAGGGACAAAACATTGTCGAAAATTCTTGTTACACAAACAACCGATAGTAGTTTATACAATAATTTCAAATGGTCGTGTTCAATGTCACATATGATATGAGTGCTCACACTAATATTATGCAATTACATTGTGAGAATATATATTGTGACAACTATATGAACAAAACACACACATACACACTTGCATGTGCTCGCACACACACACATACATCTAAATAAAGAAGGGAAAATTTTTACACCTTCAGGTCCCAAAATTTCAGTCGAATGTTGTATGCTCCTTGTGAGTGGACTCTTCACATTATGCCACATGTTTCATACATTTGATTATTCCGATCTCAGTTTTATTTCAATATTTTGGTGCTCTATCTAGGTGACAATCATGATTTCATATTTGTGGTCCACTTGAACAAACAATCTTAGGCCTTCTAGGCTAAATTCATTTTCATGAGCGATAAGAACTATTTTTATCACCCGAGAATGCCAAATGGACTTAGATCAATGTCGTTTTGACATTCTCAGATGATCCAAAAATGCGAAATCAGCAAAAAATATATTCCAACAAATACATACCAAACACAGCTTTAGTTTACCCAAAAAACAAACAAAAACAAAAAAAAATCTTAGTCTTTCTTGCATGAGAAGCTACCAATCATTCTTATCATTTCTCTTTGGTCATCATGATATCTTATGAAATAAGATTAATTTTTCTTCACCAATGGTGATATGATGTTATAATTAGACTTTGAATTCATTATCAACTTTCATTCCTTATCAAAAGAATAATTCCCATCCACTTATTGTTTAAGATCTGAAAACCAATCAAAGATCACATCTCATAATTACAGATAGAATTTTTAATTGCGGGTGAAAAGAAACCGGATCCTTTAAAATATGCTTTTTGAACGTTCTGATTTCTTGACACTTGTTGTTAGGATTTGGGTGCAAAGAAAAGAGCATAAGAAAGAAACAAAAAGAGGGAAAAAGGATAAAGAAAAGAAAAGTGAAGGAAAAACGGATTCCAACGAAGATTGTGGCCCAGTTGAAAGCAACCCTAAAGGCTTTCTGTCAGACTCATAATGCATTACTTTAAAACAGATCACATTTACCGGTCCAGATAGCTCTGTTTCTTTAGTTTCTTTCTTTTTTAAGTCTATATACGTGTATGTGTGTGTGTGTGTGTGTGTGTGTGTGTGTCAGTGTTTGGTTGTAACTGTAGAAAAGATAAAAAGATCAGTCATGGGATTCCCGCCACATTTGGTAGAAGATAACTGGAACAGTTACAACTACGGCTGCCATTATTAATAAACACATCCTTCCATTTTGTTCTTGGCATTGGCAGTTGATCTGCTGGACTTCTTCCTCCACCATGTTTGATCAGGTTATGCCTAAATTCCCAAACAATTTGCTCAAACACTTCAACTTCAAACATGTTCAGCTTTATCTTTGGATTCATTTTGTCTCTTACATATGCAAAAGCCAATTGATCTCTTGGGTTGAAAGCTTCCAATTCATTGAACATAAGGCAGGAGAAAAGGTTGCTTCTAACTCCATGTCTCCTCAGTATCAGAGCAGTGTCTGGTACATCTGCAACAATTTGACCCAAAAAAAAGGGGGGAAAAAATCATACAAAATCAGAATCCAGGTGGTTATTAGAATCATTCAAGAAAGGGAATCTTTTTTCCTGTAATAATCTTCTCATAAGTGATACCCCAATAAATGGTTTGACAATCTGATGCATTCCTAGGCCTTGTTTTGCTTGGTTGCTGATCCTAAATTTGGGATGTCAAACCCCACTCCTAGTCCACATCAATAGATCCTAACGTTCCTCATCACACACTGCCCTAATACCATGTCAGATTCCAACCCAAAAGACTAGTTTATAAGGTGGAGAAACTCACAGGTATCTAAAGACACAAAACTCAGGCATGAGTTCCTAAGACTCCCCATCACGTGTAGGCGGATCAGAACGGACCCTATACACAAAAGAATCGCAAAAACATAATCAAAAACCTGCTCTAATACCATGTCAGATTCCAACCAAAAGAACTAGTCTATTAGGTAGAGGGACTGAATTAGAGGTTAATTATGGAGTTCTAAGGGGTCATTAACTCTAGGTTTTTCAAATCCAAGATTTCATCAGAATCTAGGGTTTTCAGGATGTGAAGGCAAACCAAGCTTGGCCATATTGGCCACTCAGAGGAGAATGCATCAGAATTTCATTAATGAAATTAACCTGTTTGAGAAACTTATGATGGGTTTATGAGAACACAGACCTGTGGTATATGGGAGCTTGTGGCTTGTCCATGGCTTTAAACCATTTTGGCAGTACACCTCCATTTGCTCCTTCAAAGAATCAACATTTCCCCATTTCTTCCACCTTACAGTTGCCATTGCCTCTTCAATTGTATGAATATAGTAAGGATGCTTGGATATAGCCATGTCCACATTCTCTGATATAACAAGAGAATGGATTAACAGCAATGGATCAACCATTAATTGCAGCTTCGCGTCCAACCAAATACTGAATTTAGAATTTGGGAAGAGCCTGTGAACCAAATGCTTGGGTATTACTCCATTCATGGCTGGATTTTTATATGGAAGCTCACCAGAAACAGTAACGATTCTCCATACACCTAGTTTATGTTCTTGGCTTTCATTGATAAGAAGGTAATGAGATTGAAGACCTTTCAGAGTGAGATCATCTATGAACATAATGAAACAAACTGTTTCCAAGGTTTTCGATCCGAGGCCTTTTGGTTGACGGATTTTGTCATGGTCACCAAAAATTGCTGAGACTACTACCACTTCCTTGCAGCTCTCCATAGCAATTCTATCTGATTTAATTTGCGGTAAAAACAAAAAAAAAAAAAACACATCTTTAGATTTTTTCTTTCTTTCTTATTTTCGGTGCTTCCAGAATTTGAGCTGGAAGATTGTAACTGTTTATCCGCAAGAAAGAAATGAAACCGAATTCAGGTAAAATTAAGCGGATTGAAACAGTCAATTCAAATAATTCATTTTTAGTTTTCTTTTCGTTCAAGAAAGATGAAACTCACCAGAATCACTAAAGGGGAATTGCTTCATGAATCCGCAAGGCACCTCCACCTGATCATCTCTGTGATCAAAATAAGACATCCTCTCTTTGGTACTAAAATTCCCTGCAAAGCTCTCAGCCTTCTTTGGCGGATAATTCAGAGTTGATGTAGAAGATGAAGAATTCTGGCAGATTTCTTTGATATCCTTCAAGACCATGGAATAATCTAGACAAAATCACAAAGATCCTTCAAAATTATTGATAGAAAAGTGAGAATTTGAAGGGAAATTAAAAGTGTAAGAATTTGATGGAACCTGAGAAGAAAACAGGGGAAGTGCAGGAGGATCTGACAGTTGGGATAGCATATTTGTGTTCCCCATAAGTGGGAGGATAAGAAAAGAGGGATTTCTGGATTGGATTGAATGGTGAAGAAGATCTGAAGATGCATTTGGTTGAAATTGTGGAATACAGAGCGAGAAACAGAGTTGTGAAGAGATAGAGAAGAGAGAAACAGAAGCTTTTGGATTGGAAGAGGAGAGAGGTTGACCATGCTCTCCTTCCCATGAATAGATTGTTACTCTCTCTTCTATCTCTTTCCCATGAAGGGATTGTGACGCTTAATGTATGAATTTGTTTATTAATTTTCTTTACCTTTCATGGGGATGGGCTTTACTAGGTGAATCACACTCACATAGCGAATGAAATACTAGTAGCCATGGAATCTTGCCATGTGCAAAACTTAGTTGGGCGACCCAAAGACCAAAGTGTCTCCATAATCAACATTTTGGCCTCTCTTGATACCAATCAGGGACAGCTTAGTTGTGGGGCAGGTTAAGCTGGCTATTTAATCCGACCCACCATTTTGTTGGGGTTTGGTTCGGTTTGGTATTAAAAATACAAAGGAGAGGGTTCCCCAGGATGCCGATATGCTGAAGAATCTGCACGCTACACTAATGGTAATGCAGAGAATGATATCATTTACATACGACCTATATAGGTCAAAATAGGAGAGTGTGTCAATATGGGCTCCAACTTGCATTATGTGAGAGGACGCATGCTGGAATCTGCATTCTACCATTTTTTTTTTTGGTGAGAAATAAATTATTATCGAGGGAACAAAGTTCCGGATAAGTTTGCATACAACTGAGGGAGGATACAAGGAGGGGGAGGTGCACTCTACCATCGTATATATCAATTTTTCTGGAAAAAAAAATGATGGTACTTGTCCTTCCTATCCTGTCCCACATAGTTGTGTCAAGTGGGATGATAATGTTGGAATTTGAATAATTAAATACCTAAAATCTGTCAATATAATGAGTATAATGGTCCCATCTTTTTTTGTAGTTTTGGTTTTGTAACTACTGACTTTAGGTCAAGAGAGTTTACCAAAAAAAAAAGATTTTAGGTCAAGAGATTGCTGCCTGGTTATGTGGCCCTGGAACAGAGCAGGGGACAATGAGTGCATGTATAAGGACATCAACAACATTGATGTAGCTTTTATTTCATGGGGGTAGGGTGATAATTTCACGTGAACCTATGTTTGGCATAATAGCCACATGATCAGGCAATGTTCTTTTTCTCTAAATTTTATCGCTTGCCAAACTCTTTTCGGGTTAAAACTCGACATGTAAGTAGGGGACCAGTACTTTACCATTCTAAAGATTTCAACCTCATTTGATCAACCACGTGAGACAACTATGTAGGTCATACTCATCTATCTTTGCCATGCTATGACCGGTCTAAAGAGTGACCCTTAGGTTAGCAAAGACGTACACACAATTTCTTGCCGGATTAAATGTGGGGAAATGTTCTCTACTCAGGAGTGTTACTCTTGCGTGTGCAAGAGACCATAGGAGAGCATGCAGGGGTATCATGTGGAGCATAATTTGCACATTTCATGAGGGGCGAGACAGTAATTTCAGCCCATGCGTCTGGACATAGAGCGTACACTCTTGGACATAGTTCTTTTTCCTATTAAATATATAATAAAGCATCCTAGGCAAATCGAGTGATTCAATTATGTTAAGACTATGGGGCTGTCTTTTTCCTCTGAATAATCAGTTTAATTGAATTAAATGTGTATTTCTCTTTCCACAAATACACCTTTTGATCATTTACTTAAGTGTATGGTCAGTATATTTCGTTTTTTTCTTTTTTGGGTAGAAAGTTAGTATATTTCTCCATCAGGGGATTGGATGTATACAAGACATTCAACCTGGTCCCTGTGTCCTTTTATGCTCATGTATCATTGTCATGTGGTTTAAGAAGATTTTTTATTGAGACTTTTATATATACAATTTTATTAAGAAAAATCTTGTTGTAATTAAAATTGATTAAGAAAAAAAAACCCACTTACTTTTATACCCTTCTAATATAACATATTTTTTCTTTTCAATGAAGGCACAAACCTATCATTTCACATGTTAAAATTATTTACAAATTATTTTGAAAACATTTTTTTGTCGGATTTAAAGAAGTTTTAGGAATAAGACAAGGGGCCGGTAATCAAAATAAAGTTAAAACTTTGGGTTCTTCTAGGCGTCACTATGCCTAGTGACATATAACATTTTACTATTTGTCATTTGACTGTACATGGGTTAGTCAATGTGATTAAAGACCCCACATACATCTCAATGACCAAATTTTAGTCCAAAGTAAGTAAGGAAAATTGTTAAACTCTGATTCAAAGTTTTAGTACAATATCAAAATGCCATCAAATGGAGATGAATCTAAAATACAAAATGGCATCTTTTGTAATTTTAGTTACTTCCACCATTCATTTAAATTGAAATTATACTAATGAGATGCTTGCTTGGTCCTTTATCACATGGATAAACCAATGTATTGTCATGTGACAAATAGTGCAGTGTTGTACTTCACTAGGCAAATTGACGAGAAAAAAAACCCTAAAAGTTTTCAATTCACCACTTTGAATACAAAAAGATACCCCTTTTAAAAATTTGGGATGTCCAAGATTGGGATTTTTTGTGAAATTACAGAAGGTATTATGATTTAAAGACAATAGAATGTGAAAGATTAGAAGCTGAAACAAATACCTCACATTTTTTTTTTTGTAAAGCTAGCGCAGCTGTTGAGGATATATAACAGTAGAAATCCTCTACAGTGCATCGATTTGACGGTGCACTGCGGTGTGGCCTTGCAAACTCGACACGTAAATGTGGCGACATCCAATGGCCCACCTTATCTTGCGGGGTAGGGTCGGGTTGCGGGGGTTAAGGGGTGGATGGGGATACTTAAAATGCCACAAAGAGTGGTAGCACAACAAAAAGTCTTGAAGAAGACATTTAAATATAGGAGTATTTAAACTTTAAATGACACCTCTATATGTGTATTTAGATGATTTGGATCCTCTGTGCATTGGGATTGACCGGTCATCGTGCTGCGCTCAACTCCTAGACTGCCACATGGATCTTATGCCAATCTAATGGTTGGTAGACGAGCTTAATTCAAAATTACCGCACAAATTTCAAAAATTAAGTTGTCATTAACTACCAACCATTGGATCAGCATATAAACCACATGAGTGCCTGGGAGATGAGCGCAACACGATGGCCGATCACATCCAGGCCATAGAAGGTCAAAATCCGTATTTAGAACTTGACGTCTTCTTTTAAGCCGAGGGTATGAAAGAGTTCTCAAAGATAATTTGAAAGTGACTTGTAATTATGTTATTATCAAAAGTTATCATTGTCTTAACATATTTTTTAGATATACCTGTGAAATAATACTATTTACCCTCATTGAAAAAAATTGTTATATTTAAAAAACAAACTAGTAAAGTTACAAATTATTTTACACCATAAGGTGTGTCGATAAGAAAATCTTTTTAAATATTATGGATATGATTTATATCGTTGGTTTTGTCACACCACTTCAAAGGAAAAATGTTGAAGAAACTTGAAATCATAATAGAAGAATATATGCTCTCTTCTCCATGGATAGAATATAATGTTCAAGAAACTTGAAATCATAATCTTTGGAGACTTATTCCCTTGGTCCTATTGCATAAAATTCAATACTAATCGACGAGGCGATGAATCCTTCCTGTTTGTAGCTTGTGGAATCTCCTTTCTTGGGATGCCTTGTGGATTCAATCACAAGTAAGTATCAATGGTGGTTTAGCGAAAACGTAGAAGGCACGAAAGAAAGACGCAGCCAGATCATACATGGCTACCTCAGTTTTGGGCAATTCTTTTGGCTACTTTCTAGTGGAACACATGATGAACCCACAAACAGAGCAGCCCATGTGGGAACGAGTTGAGTTCCTTGCAAGTAAGTTCACCTGTACGTACGGGTCAGGCGCTAACACTTGTCCCACTTGCTCTTCTTGCTGTTATTTAAACGGTGAAAAGAGCACACTAACTAGGGATGTAAACGGATCGAATTTGGTCGGATAGTGGCATTATCATATTCGTATCCGTTTATATTCGGACGGATTCGGATAATATCCTATCGGTATTCGGACGGATTCGAATAATTTTTGGATAATGATTTTTTTAATACAGGTTCTCCTAAATGGATATGAATTCAGATCAAATACGATTTTTCGACTATCCGTTGACATAATTACCATTTTTATGATGAAGATTAGGGTTGAAACTTGAGAGTTCAGTTATTACCCTTTCTTCTACTCTTCTTAGTCTTTTATTCTCTTACGTTTTTTACTTTTGATTTTTTAATAGATATGTAATTCCATGTAGCACATTGCATAAAATAATATATATAAACTAATAACAAATCTAAAAAAAGAATCACATTATCTTAACTTATAAATTTATAAAACTAAGATAACAAAATCCAATAAGGTAACTTAAAAGGATAGACAAACACAAAGTTATATTTCACATATTTTATTACCGTTGGACTCGCTAAACGAATCGGATAATAATCGGTCGGATAGGGGGATTATCATATTCGTATCCGATTAGTTTCGGACGGATTCGGATTCTCCTAAACGGATACGAACACGGATTTACGAATATCCATTTACATCCCTAACACTAACTAACGTATGTGCAAGGAACTAATCTATGCAGGGGCACCCCTCATCCCTCTTTTTCATTAATTTGAGCCCTACATTATCTTTTTCGGAAAATTATCCTCTCATGTTTCCTGTCTGGTATAGTTTCTTAGTGCCTCTAATAAGCGAAAAAGATCCTATCAATCCGGGCAAAATGCAGCCGTGTGCAGCACCTGAGATGAGGTGGGTGCATTGACCGCCTTACCCCTGCTCAGGGAAGACGTTGGGCAGGGGGTAAGGCAGTAAATACGCACCGTCTCATCTCAGGTCCTGCATATGCAACATTGCTGCCTGGATTAACAGCCTCTAATAAGAGGGGAGGGGGGGTGGACTCCGCTTGAGCAGTGTGTTTGTGTAGGAGATAAAGTGGTCATTTCTGCCAACTATGAGAGAAACCATACGAACTGTACTGGACAGGAAACCTAAGAGGATAAAGATCCATCTTTTCCCTTTATTATCAATTCCCCACCCTCTTAACAATTTGTTGAACACATTTAGTAGAAGTATTTTAATTTAGCTCCTCTCCTACGAGCACCCGTCCCCAATGGACGGACTGCTCTGTGTACGATGCTAGGGCCAGTCCGTTGGATGCTACACTGGGCACTCCCCGGATAGGGTGTTCCCAGGAGTGGAGCCCAAGCCCTAACTATTTTATGTATGCAGGCTTCCCAAGGCTTAGCTATTAACATTTTCTGTATTTTTTTTATCCAGATTTTAAAACATGGAATTGGTACGGATTGGTCTCTATCAATTAAGATTTTATTCCGAACAAAATAATCTGAGAATCAGTCAAAAATTATTTTGTAATTAATTGGATTTTGTCGAAATCGGCCAAACTTGTTAGTTAGACTAAGCAAGTGAGATTCTGTCGGATTCCAATCTGATTTTTAAAACGCTATTTTGTATTAAAAAAATGCACGATTCCACCCCAGAAGAGTAGTGAAACTTGAAAGGTTTACAAGTGCACAAAATTTCAGTGGATAAAGATAAGGAAACGAGAAATTTGTTCTTAGAGGATCCAAATTGGTTCCAAATCTATGCATTCAGAAACAAAAGAAAAAACCAACCATGGCTGTAAAGATATAAAGGGACAGGGTTTTCGGATCAAGGGAGGTTACTCTACACCCTCTCACACTAATCCTTTATTCGTTATTAAGTTTATGTTCAGTTCTTGACCTTATCGCATACCTTACGAATAAAATCCATGGCTTCCTCGATAAACAGGGAAGATTCGAACAGTTCGGGAAACACGTAAAAAGCATGAATAGATTTTGGATACTCCAGCAGCTTGGCTTCCTTCCCAGATCTCTTTAGCCATTCGTAGAACTCTCTCTGTCTATCCTGCAACGGATCGAACCCTCCCACCACCACCATTGTCTCTGGATATTTCACTCCCCTAATATCGAATGCCCTCGGCCCCGACACATTCACCGCTTCATGATCTTTGTTCTCTCCTTCCGGCAAGAACACCTTCCACATCCAATCCGTCCTCTCCGAGGCTATAAGCGGCACATTCACCAACCTAATTTCCGACTCCGTCAGCTTTTCCCCACCGAAGAATGGCTGGATCGAGATCTGTCCGATCACTCTGACTCTCTTGAAATCAGCTTTCCCAGATCTGACGGCGACATGGTGGGCAAGGTTACCCCCGGCAGAGTCCCCGGCGAGGAAGCACCGAGAGAGATCGGCATTCGCCGGAAAACCAAAGTTTTCGGTTTTCGCTTCGTCGAGGAATTTAAGAGTGTCGAATCCGTCGTCGTAATGTGACGGAAATCGGTATTCAGGAGAGAGGCGGTAGTTGACGGAAACGACTACGGCGGGGAATTTACGGGCGAATCGACGGCATACGAAGTCGTAGGCTTTGGCATCGGCACTGAGGAGACAGAATCCTCCGCCGTGGTAGAAGGTGATGACTGGGAGGCTAACATCAGAGGGGGTTTCCGTTGGTGTGAAGAGGCGAAACCAGAGGTTTCGAGTGGCATCAATGGTTACGTCGGAGGTTTTGACGCCCTGGAAGGGTATGTTGTTGGCGGGGACTTTGGGTTCCATGAAATTGATCAAACGGCGGTTGATGGTGCCGTTAGTACGACGCACAGCGTCTGAAAAGACGTCGAGGATGCTGAGGATGATCTTTGTCTTCCATGGAAGCACCGGCGAGTTTGTGGTGGACATTTTTCTCTCTTTTTTCTCTCTCTCTCTCTTCCGAGTGCGTGATGGCGAGTGGGCTGGTATTATATAGTGGACGGGCGTTTTCGATTTCGCATCCGTACGGTATCAGTACATGGCAGAGCATTGAAAGGATAAAATCATTCCAAATCATTGTCTTTTAATGGCATATTAGCAAGTCTGGTCCAGATTGATGTGTTATCGGGTCTATCAGACTATCACTCTATTGTGTGTGTAGAAGGGTGTCAATGAGTAACAAATAACCAAATTGTGAATCCGGATCTCACCGGATAATCTGAATCGATCTGGACCGAATTAAATATAGTTAAGTTCTCGATCTGAAAATATCTTTATTATTTGGATTGATTTAATCCAAACCGAATGCCTGTCTTAAAAATTAAATCAAAATCAATTCCAATAATTTATTAGGTTTAGAGTTTTAATGATTTAAGGATCTAAATCGATTGTTAATCCTCCTTAGTCCTTATATCTTGTCCTTATATCTTGAAATATACGATTTCTATACGATCACAACTTCTTCTGTAACTCTTTAATTCTTCACCTCTTTTTCTTTATCGTTTCATCTTCTTCGTCTCTGATAGTGTTGCAACAGCCTCATAGTTTATTCTCTATTTTCAACAACCTTGCTATTTTACTTGAGAAGATAAAAAGACGTCATTGCCTATGTTTTTACGGTTGGATTCTCAACTGAGGTACACTGGGCAGTGCAACGCCCTTGAGAGAATAAAAATCTATACGTACGAGTTTAGTACCACCACTTGTCCCACTTGTCCCACTTGATGCTATTTAAATGGTGAAAATGAGGCACTAACTCCTACGTACAAGTGAACTATTCTCTGCGGGGACTCCCCTCTTCCCTCTTTTTCATTAATCTGAACCCTTGAAGATCTCTTTCCTTTATTATCCATTCCCTCTCCCCCAAACATTTTGTTGAACAGACTTACCCGCTAGGGGTGTCAATAAAGCCCGCCTGGCCCGAATCCACCCCGAGCCCAGCCCAGGCCTGACCTGATTTTTCAACCTTGAGGGCGGGTTTGGGTTTAGTTATATAGTCTGACCCTGGCAGGGTCGGGTCGGGTCAGGGTTTAGATCCTGGGCCTAGCCCGGCCCGGCTCGACCCGATCCTATATTAATTATAAATATATAATATTACATATATATATATATATATTATACTTAATATAAGTATTTTATTAACCAAAAAAAAAAAAACAGGAAAAAAAAAACAGAAGAGAATTGTAGAGAGATAACTATTAGCTTTGTCATCATCATGAAGTGGGAACCCATAAAAAGAGTAGATCATCTACTATTTTGATCAGGGCCATAAAAAGAGTCACTGAGATGATTGTTATTTAGTTGTAGCCCCTATAAGCTTCCATGCCTATTGAGGGGACACCATTACAATTGTAGAGAGAGAGTCTATACATATGCCATTTTTTTCAACATATTTATTAACTGTCCCACAGGTTGAGATCCTATGTTACAAAAATATGGTCTAATGAGACACGTGGACGGTGCCATAAATCAGGACCAACCCGACCCCGGTAGGGTCGGGTCAGGGTTGAGAGTTTCTTGACCCTGATAGGGTCGGGTTAGGGTCAGGGTCAGGGTTAAGGCCTCTAGGGTCGGGTCAGGGTTTAGGGCAGGCCAGGCCCAACCCGACCCATTGACACCCCTACTTACCCCTAAGTGTGTCTAAGTATTTTATGTATGCAGGCTTTCCAAGTAGAGATCTTTTTTTCTATTTTTTTATTAAGATTTTATAACATGGACTTGGTAAGGATTGGTTTCATATCAATTTTGATTTGACTCAAATCTAAACCATCTGATTCTAGTGTTGGTCGATACTAAATCAAATTGGCCGATTCTGTCGGATTCCAATCTGATTTTTAAGACCCTATTTTATATTAAAAAATATATGAATATAATATACATATATGTTTTAACAATAGTGGTTTATAAACTCAATAAATAAATGTTACAAGGGATATGTAACTTCCTTCCAATTCTATTTTCCATATGGAAAACATGGATGTGCCCATATGATGAAAGACATACCACCCATATGGCTGGCCAAGTTTCAGTTCAAAATAAGTAAAGAAATTGTTTTAAAAGTGATCTTAAAATAATAAAAGGGAAAAAGAACTCTATCTGGGAGTGTGGCCTACGTACGTCAACACTCCTATGAGTCAATCTCTCTCCTTCCCATATGAAAAGACATATTTACGGTTTTGACCTATTATTTTGAGGAGGAGAGAGAGACACATGCGCCATACTCTCAGACAAAAAACTACTTCCCATAATAAAATAACTTCTAAATTCTATTGTAGTTAAATTGATATTCATATTTCTTTTAGAATTTTTTTTTTGAAATATTTCTTTTAGAAAATTTAAACTTACTTTTTAACGTGTACATGTCTGTTCGCACATTATACTACTACACATGCATCCGTGCCCCCACCCCCAACCAAAATCCTGGTTCCACCCTTGCATACATCCAATCCAGCTCCGTTGTCAATGCTTATTCTTTTTCTTCCAAAAAACGTCTCTCTGTGAAATCTAAATGGCTAAGGGTGAGATAGGTGTCGAGCATTGATCGTGCATGCAACATGCACATACGTGCCATTTTTCTCCTTCCAGGTTCCCTGTCCGGTCAGGTGCGCAGGTTCCTCTCATAGGAGGTGTTGCGTGTGAAAACCTCCGGTACTTGGTTCGCCCGTGGATGAACCTGCAAAAACCAAGCAATGAGCGCAAGAGGGCCGGTGTGGCTCCGGCCTAGGACTCTCCGATGCTCAAGTCAGGTCTTCAACGCGACAGCGTAACTGTGTAGTAAAAAGCCAGATGAGGAATAGTGCTCCATACCTGGGTATTTATAGAGTAAGGAGGAGATGAGACGGTTGGAAGAGTCCTAGTATGGTAGGAGTCCTTCTTTCGGAAGGTTCTCTCGCGTGGAGCGGAGTGGAGAGTTATTTTTGGGTCGGACTCTTATTAAGGTAAGAGTCCATGTAGAGTGTGATTCCGTGTTGCGCTGGGATCGTGGCTCGGTCCTTATCCCATGATTCTCGGGATGTGCTAACGTGGCCTGGAGATCCCCGGTGGGGTGCTATGAGAGCCTCAATGGAGGAGGGCTCGGCCTACGAGGTCGGCCCGTGGGGTCGGCAATGGAGGTCGGCCCGGGAGGAGGTCTCGGCCGCGAGTTCGGCTAGGAGTCTATGGCTGACCCGTATAATATCGGCCTCAGCCACCGGCCAGCTCGCCCAAACCAGGCTTTGTCAGGTGACTTATCGGAGATGGGGTCGGCCCAATTTCCTGCTCGGCCCAATTCGATTCTCGGACTGAGGTCGGGTCGGCCACGTGGCAGCCTCTGATAGGTGGGGTGTTTTATGCCTCATCACAGGCCCCCACTCATCGGTGTCGGCTCGGCGTTGATGAGTGAAGTTTCTGGCGCTTATGCGGAAGATTCTTACGGTTGGTAGAGATTATTTATTGTCTGCGGATTTGACGTTGCACGACCGACGGTTGGGTGTCCGTGCCCACGTCAGTGAGTCATTATGGCGGGCTCGAGAATTGAAACGTCCTTTGATCCGGGCCGTTGGATCATCTTGAGCTACGGTCGGCCGTTGGATCAATAAAACCCAAGGATTATAAATAGGCGACTCCTAACTATTCATTCTTCATCGCTCTAAGTTATTGACTTCTCGGCAAGTTTGGAACCGTCAACTCGGTAGATCTCGTCGTTTGCTTGCTCGTGACCGAGCTTGGCCTAAGCTTCGTTCGTGATCGACTCGGCCATCGTTCGTTCCGCTCAACTCTTCTTCAACAAGAAGTCTTCTCGCCGCGTATGTCGGTTGGTAGTAGTCCTATGGGCGAATCGCTCGCCAGGGCGGCAGAGGCCGCTAGTCCTAGCGAGAACTCCCCATTCGCTCTCCCACCATAGACTGTTGGGCTCGACCTCGACGAGCCCGATGTAGTGGAGCTTCGTCGGCCGAGGTGGCCGAGCCCCGTTACCCATGGAGTTTGACCACGCGACCCAATCCACGCCGGCCGAGCCCAGAACTCCGGGTCATCCTCATCCGATGAGGAATCAAGTGAGGGAGATTCGTCCGAGATGGGGTTGGCTCGTAAGCTCGTCTACCGACGCCCGAGCCCGAGGAAGGCAAGTGTCAAGACTGTTCGAGCACGATCACGGAGGCCGACCTCGACTATCCGAGGATGACCTACGCCATCCCCGAGGACATTCGACTTCGAGTTCCTAATCCCGGGAGATGGCACGCTTCATCGGCCCAGTGAGGTGGCTCTGCACGAGACGCCCTTCAAGTATGCGTTTCGGCCCCGTTCTCACCTGGTGGACCGGATCTTGGACCACTTTCACTGTCTCCTGGTCGGTGGTGTCAAACTCTTGGCTGGCCGTGCACGCTTCACGCCTGTCGCGAGATGAGCCGAGGTGCGAGCGTGGCGCTTTTCTCTCGGCTCTTCTTCCCGAAGAAGTCTCCCGAGAAGGGGTGGTACTACTGCCGCCGATCGGGAAGAGTGCGGCTCTAGGCGGTCACAAATTTACGTCGGCACGCCGACCTTCAACAAGTATTGGAAGCCCGTTTTTCTTTGCTTCCATTCCCAACAGCCCTCTCCGAACCGAGTGGAAGGAGATGAATCTGAACTATGTAAATAGAGTACTACCCCTGACCGAGAACGAGATGACCTCGCTCGACCTGATTCCCCAGCATCCGCCCTTCGATGTTCTCCAACTTCAGGACGAGGGTTTCTTCAGAGTTGGCATATGACCCCTGGTAGGAATCCTTGCCGAGCTTATCTCAGTTGTCCGAGCCGACCCCTTTACTTAGTTTTCTTTTCCTTTTCTGACTTGTTTTTTATGTTTTCGGTTTCTCTTGCAGTGGTCGGCCACATTCCTCCAATGGACACAGCTCGGCTGAAGGCCGAGATTATCGTGGATAGGAAGAAGAAGAATGCCGAGAAGAGACCCCGGGGCGAGCCCTCCAAGGCCTCCAAGGGCAAGGGGGTGATGCCGGGACCATCGAACGCTGTGGTCGGTCTGGAGGCCGAGAAGAACACGGGTAGAGCCGGGTCTCCGAGGAAGGGGAAAGGCCGAAAAGGCGAGAGGAGCCCGCCGAGAGACATCAAACGCCAAAAGCTCTTGGTAAACCTGACGAGTGGCGGCCTTCCGCCCGTGGCTTCTCCCACCAACATCTCCCGATACATCCTGGGGAGGGCTTCGGCCAACAACGTCCCTGTGAGGCCGACCTGGCGCCTCTTCCCCGGGGACTAGGCCTTGACGTCGGCCGCTCACGCCAAGGAATGGCTGGATGCAGGTCGGCTCCCGGACAAGGAGAAGCTCGAGGCGCGTCCGACCTGAGCTCCTCTCCACCCTATTTCAAGACTTCAATATGGTAAGTTTCCTTGTCGGCTCTTGCATATGATCGATGTGTGTAGTTTATCCGATTTTTTGTTCTCATGCTTTTTTGTAGGGGTTCGCCAAAGCAGTGGAGACCATGCTCCGCTTCGAGCGGCTCCTGACCGAGAACTATTCCTTGGACGTCCAGTGCAAGAAGGCTTATCAGGACGCCCAGGATGCCGTTCAGAGGCGTCGGGAGACCCAAGAGAAGCTCACCGCGCCGAGGCCGAGTGGAGAGCTCTCGGCCGAGGTGGTCGAGGCGAGAGAGAAGGTCCGGGCTCTGCAGCTCGGCTCGGCCGAGGTGAAGGAGAAGGCCAAGGAAGATCTGCCACGGCTCGAGCACGGGTCGGCGACTATCTCCAATCGGAGGAGTACGCGATATCTCGCCATGAGATCAGAAGCCTCCCTTCGCCGAAGGTTTTGAAGCAGCCAGTGAGCTTTTGGCCAAGATCAAGGCAGCGTACCCTGAACTCAATCTCTCCCGCTTTGACGATGATGCGACTACTTTTGCAGGGGAGATAGGAGATGAGGAGGGAGCCGAGGTCACCCAAGCTCGGCCCCTTGAGGCACTGCTCCACTCCCGACGTCTTCCTTACTGGGAGGCTGGACCCCAAGACCTGCTGTTGCCGAGCCCAATACCGTGGACGCCTCCGAGGGTGCCTCCAAGTCCCACGCCGAGGAGACGGAGATGTAATTTTTTTTTTTTTTTTTTGTGTGTGTGTGTGGGGCCGAGCTGCCCCTTTTGTAACCGTGCCAATCAGTCGGCTTACAATGAATAAAACAACTTATTTTTGTCAGAATTTGTCTAAGTATTTGAACTCGGCGTCCTCAGCATTCTTTTCCTTGCGTATTCTATTTTGTTTGTGGCCAAGCTGCCGAGTCGTTTCACTAACCGAGCTTAGGAACTCGTCTCTTTTTTATCCATGCCCAACGTTGTCGGCGGTTTCGGCCATGCACGCCCGAGGTCAATGCGATCTTCGCTTTGGTTGGTTAATTCGCCTTTCCCTTCAGTCCGATTGGAGAGGCTATCATATAAGTGGACGCGTGGCCGAATATCCTTCTTGGCCGAGCCTAATGCCTTAGTGTGGTTTTGTACTTCGTTAGGCTCGGCCAAATAGGGATGTCGGCCATGTCTATGTGGACAGGGCTTACGACTCGGCTGCCGACCTATGAGGGTCAGTTTTTGATGTCGGCCTGGTCTATGAGGACCGGTCTTATGACTTGGCTGCCGACCTATGAGGGTCGGTCTTTGATGTCGGCCTGGTCTATGAGGACCGGTCTTACGACTTGGCTGCCGACCGATGAGGGTCGGTCTTTGATGTCGGCCTGGTCTATGAGGACCGGTCTTATGACTTGGCTGCCGACCTATGAGGGTCGGTCTTTGATGTCGACCTGGTCTATGAGGACCGGTCTTATGACTTGGCTGCCGACCTATGAGGGTCGGTCTTTGATGTCGGCCTGGTCTATGAGGACCGGTCTTATGATTTCGACTTGGGAGCTTGCCAATACGTTGAGTGTTGGAGAAAAGACTTTATTGAATCAAATGTCGGAACTGAAACCGAATACAAGCATGCTCAATTATTGAAAAAACTTTTTCAAATTTTCTGAGTTCCAAGGTCTCGGTACCTTCTTGCCCCGAGTGCAAGCGATATGTGCCAGGCGAATTTGCTTGGAGACTATGTACGGGCCTTCCCAATTTGGTGCTAATTTTCCTTGTTGCCTCGTGGGATGCGGCTGAGTTTTCGAGAACAAGGTCCCCTTGACGAAAATGCCGCTCTTTGACTCTTGAATCATAGTAGCTTGCCGTCTTCTGTTGGTACGCCGCGTTTCGGAGTAGGGCATTTTCTCGGATTTCATCGAGGAAGTCCAGATTGGCTCTCAGCCCATCTTCATAGGTCTTCTCATCGAAGTTGAGCACTCGGTATGATGAAGCCATAACTTCAACCGGTGCGAGGGCTTCGGTCCCATAAGCGAGGCGAAATGGACTCTCCCCGGTTGGAGTTCTTACA
Organism: Telopea speciosissima; assembly: GCF_018873765.1. Lineage (NCBI taxonomy): Eukaryota > Viridiplantae > Streptophyta > Magnoliopsida > Proteales > Proteaceae > Telopea > Telopea speciosissima. The sequence goes on from NC_057922.1 coordinate 6,838,378, forward strand.
ATCTTCCGATATGCCCATAGGACGCTTGGGAGTTCTTCCACCCATCTCCCCTTGGCCTCATCCAACCTCCTCTTAATGCCGGCAAGTAATGTTCGGTTGGACACTTCTACTTGTCCATTTGCTTGTGGATGAGCTACCGAGATGGGTCGGAAGTCAATGTGGAAGTGCTCGCAGAATTCTCGGAAGGCCGGGTTGTTGAATTACGCGCCATTATCAGTGATGAGAACTTTCGGTAGCCCGAACCGGTAGATGACCTTATCTCGGAAAAAATTTTCCATGTTCTTCTCGGTGATGGTGGCAAGGGGCTCGGCCTCGACCCACTTGGTGAAGTAATCGATCGCCACTACTACGTATTTTCTGTTTCCCGATGCTGGGGTGAAATCTCCGAGAATGTCCATTCCCCACATAGCGAATGGGATTGGGCTCAGCATTGAGGTTAATTTTGTTGCTGGTCGGCTTGGGATTGGCGCGAACAGTTGGCACTTCTCACACGTCTTCACGTATTTCATGGCCTCTTCTTGCATTCTTGGCCAATAGAATCCTTGCCGAAGTATCTTGTATGCAAGAGCTCGGCCGCCCATGTGACTCCCGCATATTCCCTCATGCACCTCGGCTAATGCATACTCGGCCCCCTTCGGTCCCAGACATCGGAGAAGAGGGGCCGAGATTGTCCTTTTGTAGAGTACTCCGTCGATCATCGAGTACTTGGAAGATCGGATCTTGACCTTCCTTGCTTCGTCTCGGTTCTCCGGGAGCAGGTCATTCTCCAAGTAGTTGACAATGGGGTCCAACCAGGTCGGCCCATCCTCTTCAATGTGCTTTATGCTTTCTTCTTGTAAGGATGGCTTCTCCAATATTTCTATGTATACTGATCGGCTCAGATATTGGAGGTCGGCCTCGGCCAACCTCGATAAGGAGTCCGCCGCGGTATTCTCTTTTCTCGGTATTCGAGTCATCTCAAAGTGTTCGAGCTCGGAGATCAGATCTCGGGCTCGACCCAGGTATGCTATCATCCTTTCGTCTTTTACCTCGTAGTGTCCGTTGACCTGGTTGACCACGAGTTGGGAGTCTCCTCGCACCTTCAATCGTTTTATGCCCATAGCTTTGCTGACTCGAAGTCCAGCTAGAAGGGCTTCATACTCAGCCTCGTTGTTTGAGGCGGGAAACTTGAACCTTAGGGCATATTGGACCAGAAAGCCTTCGGGGCTTACAAGTATTAGGCCGGCCCCGCTTCCTCCGAAATTGCTTGAGCCGTCAACATTCATGGTCCAAATCGGGTCGGCCGTAGCCCCGACCTCCTCGACTGTCTTTTCTTCTCCAACCTCATGTTCGGGCCCCGTGCATTCGGCGATGAAGTCGGCCAGGGCTTGTCCTTTTATCGCCGTCCTCGGTCGATAGCTTATATCGTATTCACTTAGCTCAACTGCCCAGGAAATCAGCCGTCCCGAAATGTCGGGTTTGTGTAATATCTTTTTGAGTGGCTGGTCGGTCAGTACCACGATCGGATGAGCTTGGAAGTACGGCCTTAGTTTCCTTGCAGCCGTGATTAGAGCGAATGCTACTTTCTCGAACCCGGAGTACCTTGTCTCGGCATCAACAAGAACGTGGCTGATATAGTATATCAGCCTTTGAGTTTGACTCTCTTCCCTGATCAACACCGCACTGACCGCTACGGGAGTGGCGGCTAAGTAGACTTGAAGCTCCTCTTTTGGTTCAGGTCGGCTGAGAAGAGGCGGGTTCTCCAAATATTTCTTCAGCTCTTCAAAAGCTTCTTGGCATTCGGATGACCAGATAAAATCTTTTGGGTTCCGGATATTCTTTAGGGCCTTAAAGAACGGTAGGCACTTGTCGCCCGATCTCGACATGAATCGCGCCAACGCCGCCACACGTCCGTTTAGCCTTTGTACTTCTCGGATCGTCCTTGGAGGGCTCGATTTTTGCTGGATTGGCTTCGATGCCTCGATAGAGACCATGAAGCCGAGGAACTTTCCCAAGGTTACGCTCGAATGCACACTTGGCGGGATTCACTTCATCCTGGTTCTTCCTCAATACGCCGAAGGCTTCTTCCAGGTCAGCCAAGTTGTGTTCGGCCTTCAAAGTTTTCACCAACATGTCGTCCACGTAGACTTCCATGTTCTTTCCGTCTGCTCGCTGAATATATAGTTCACGAGGCGCTGGTATGTCGCTCTCGGCGTTCTTCAATCCGAACGGCATGACCTTGTAGCGAGAAATTCTCTTGGTCGATTCGGAAGGCCGTGTACGACTCGTCCTCCTCATGCATCATGATTTGGTTGTAGCCGAGTACGCGTCCATGAAACTCAAGCATCTCGTGACTGCCGTGGCGTCGATCAAGAGGTCGATCCGAGGTAGTGGGTACTCATCTTTTGGGCAGGCCTTGTTGAGGTCGGTGTAGTCGACACACATTCTCCACTTCCCGTTCGGTTTAGGGACCATGACGACGTTAGCCAACCAGGTCGGGAATTTCTCTTCTCGGATGAATCCTGATCGGCGAAGCTTCTCCACCTCTTCTTTGATTGCGAGTTTGTCGATCAAGTGCGTAGTTCCTTCTCTTCGCCGGATTGGTTTTCGACCGGATCCACATGGAGTCGGTGCTCGGCCTATATGTCCAGGTATGCCCGACATGTCCGCGGCCGACCAGGCGAAGACATCGACGTTCGCTTTTAAGAAAACTCCGAGCCGCCTCCTTTGATCTTCACTTAGTAGTGATCCGAGCTGGACCACCTTGGCCGGGTCATCTTCGGCCGAGATGAAGTGGGGTCGGTCTTCCACGGGTCGCCCTCTTCTCTCGATAAGCTCATCCCGCTGATCTTCGGGGAGATGTACGACGCACATGGCCATTCCTCGAACATTACCCTTGTTTTGCTTGACGAAAGTAGCGCGACTAGTAGATCGATCGAGCCCTTGATGGTCGCGGCCGCTCCCAAGAACCCGTGAAGCGAGGTTCCTTCGGGCTTAAGCGCTTCGTCGCCGAAGCCAAATTGTCGATGACGCTTCGGTGACATAAGGTCCACGGATGCGCCGGTGATCGACCAATACACGGTGGTACGGTCTGCTTCGCCATTTCTACCTGCACCACTAAAGCATCGTCATGAGGTAAACTTATACCTTCGATGTCGGCCTCCGTGAAGGAGATCGTCACCGTGGCTTGAGTTTCTTGGCGGCATCTCTGCTTACTCCGACGAAGCGAGCGTTTGCCTTAGCCTTTCGAGTACTCTCTTGCCGGGCCCTCCGAGGATAGTGTATATGGGGGCTCCCTTGTCATTGCTCGCCCGGATCCGTCCTCCTTCTTCTCGGCTCGGACCTTGTCATCATCTCTTTCAACTCACTTTGTTTTGGCCCTAGGCTCGGCTCTTCTTTGATCTCGATCATCGGGCCGCCGACCTCCACGATCTTCTCGGCCTCCTTTGACATATCGCTTCAAGTGGCCCACTTTTATCAGCTCTTCGATTTCTCTTTTCAGCTGATAACAATCTTCGGTGTCGTGATCGATGTCCTTGTGGAATTGGCAATATTTGTTGGGATTCCGAGATGACCCCGCTTGCATCGGTCGGGGTCGGCGGATGTACCCCCCATCTTGTATTTGCATCAAGGATCTCCTTGCGAGATGCATTCAATGGTGTGTAGTCGGGGCTCGAGCTCGATCCGACCGTCGGCTCGGCGATCCGTCCTTGGCCTTTTGTCTTCTCTTCGGTCGCTGTTGTCGGCCTTTTCTTGTCGGTACGACCTTCGTTACCCTTCAGGGCTTGGAGGACCTCGGCCATATTTGCGAACTCGTTGCACCTCTCCAAGAGCTCGGCCGGTTTCTTTCTTCGCTTCCGGCCAAGTCCTTGATAAGGTCCATGTCGGCCAATCCGTTGCTCATAGCCGTATGGGCCGTGGCCTCATCCAAATCCTTGATATCTAAGGATTCCTTGTTGAAGCGGGAGACGAATGCTCGGATCGACTCGTCGGGCCTTTGTTTCACGCCGAGGAGGTTGACCGTGGTCTTCTTATGTTTCATCTTGCTCCGGAAGCGCGTGACAAAGGCTCGACAGAGTTGAGCAAAGCTTTTTATGGAATTCGGCGGCAACCGGAAAACCATGAGGTCGTCGCGCCTTTGAGGGATGCCGGGAAGGCTCGGCAAGAAACGATCTCGGTTCCCCGTACATGGTCATCATCGCATTAAAGTAGTTGATGTGATCGTCGGTCGGTCGTCCCGTCATACCGGTCGAACGGGGAGGTTTGAAGCAAAGTGTGGTAGCGGCGCGGTCATGATCTTGGGAGGATAAGGGTGACGCTTGGACCAAAGAGTAGGCGTCCGGGTCGCGCTGTTTCTTGACCCCTCCACCTGCTCGGCCAAGTCTCGTAGCGCTTCTCGGCTCGGTTTTGGTGCTCGGCCAATCGGCTCTTCGGCAAGGGGTCGATAGGGTCGGTCGTCCCATTGTAGTCGGCCATTACAGTCGCTCAGTCCTCACCATCCTTCCTTGTTCTTTTTTCTTCTTGGAAGTTGGACCTTCGGGGGCTCTCCTGTTGTTCTTCTCGGGGAGGTGAGCTCTGACGCCGGGGAGTATGACGCGATCCTTCTCCGTGTCTCGGCGTGCGCCTTTCAACCGGGTCTTTCCTTGGTTCTTGGAATCTCCTCGGCTGTTCGTCCTCTCCGATCCGTCTAGAAAATACCGACCTCCTTGCCACATAGCCGGCAGTAGGTTTAATTTTACGCCTGTTCGCGGGCTTTGGCGATGTTCTTGTTCACCCGCGAGCGCCTCTCTTGGGACGCAGAGGTGGAGTCTTCGACGAGACGGGTGCGAGGACGCGGCCCGACTCGGCTCGGCCCTACGCGGCCACCATTTTCTCTGCAAGTTTCTTTCGGCGCGGACCGGGAGTGGAGGGAGCGCGTCCGGCGGCCGGCCCATCGGCCCGCCTCGGGCCATCGGTTCATGAAGGTGCGTGACATCTCGTTAGTGTGGAGCATCTGCGGTGCAAATCCATAACTGTCGATTATTTGCAGGGGCTTCGGGTCCAAATTCTCGGCAAGGGTGGCGGTCTTGGTAGGCCATTCCCGTCCAAACTTGGCTCGGCCTGTACCCGGTTAGCCGCGGCCGTGGTTAGCGCACCTCCCCCATTCCCGCTCTCTGGAGGGGGAATGGTGCCCGTGATGGGCTGCGCACCACCTGCCCTAGGGGGTCTTCTATTTACCCCCTGCCGAGAGGCTTCGGGGGCCGGTGATCGCCTCATCTGCACGACGGGTTGCGGCTCCTCCGTACGGGAAGTAGAGCCATGCTGTCCTGACCTCGTGTGCACCATTATTATTGCTTTGGGAATTGGCGAAACGACGAGGCTTGCGATGTCGTTCCCACGAGACGGTGCCAAATCATTGCGTGTGAAAACCTCCTGTACTTGGTTCGCCGTGGATGAACCCTGCAAAAACCAAGCAATGAGCGCAAGAGGGCCGGTGTGGCTCCGGCCTAGGACTCTCCGATGCTCAAGTCAGGTCTTCAACGCGACAGCGTAACTATGTAGTAAAAAGCCAGATGAGGAATAGTGCTCCATACCTGGGTATTTATAGAGTAAGGAGGAGATGAGACGGTTGGAAGAGTCCTAGTATGGTAGGAGTCCTTCTTTCGGAAGGTTCTCTCGCGTGGAGCGGAGTGGAGAGTTATTTTCGGGGTCGGACTCTTATTAAGGTAAGAGTCCATGTAGAGTGTGATTCCGTGTTGCGCTGGGATCGTGGCTCGGTCCTTATCCCATGATTCTCGGGATGTGCTAACGTGGCCTGGAGATCCCCGGTGGGGTGCTATGAGAGCCTCAATGGAGGAGGGCTCGGCCTACGAGGTCGGCCCGGGAGGAGGGCTCGGCCTACGAGGTCGGCCCGTGGGGTCGGCAATGGAGGTCGGCCCGGGAGGAGGTCTCGGCCGCGAGTTCGGCTAGGAGTCTATGGCTGACCCGTATAATCTCGGCCTCAGCCACCGGCCCGGCTCGCCCAAGCCGAGGCTTTGTCGGGTGACTTATCGAGAGATGGGGTCGGCCCAATTTCTGCTCGGCCCAACTCGATTCTCGGACTGAGGTCGGGTCGGCCACGTGGCAGCCTCTGATAGGTGGGGTGTTTTATGCCTCATCAGGAGGGCGTAAATGACGACCTCACCCCACCCGGACAGTGTGTTTGGGTAGGGAGTGAGGTCGTCATTTCCGCTCCTCCTATGAGAGGAACCTATGCACCTGACTAGGCAGGGAACCTGAGAGGAGAACAATCATGTTGTGGGATGGGGGCAGATATATTAGCAATTCAGATCCTCTATGGTGCGTTGCTCGTAGCAGCCTATGCGGTTCAGACACATCATCGCGCGTAATGTTTGCCTTATCCCTGTACAGGCAAGGTGATCGGGCAAGGATAAGGCAGACAATGCGCACGACGATGTATCTGACCACACAAGCCGCTACGGGCAGCACGCTGTAGACGATCATGATCCTAGATACTAGAGATGAGAGAGCGGAGGAATGTGTAAATCAAATAAATGATGTAGGCTAGGATAGTAGAGATCATGGATCGTAATATGGGTGGATTAAGCCCCAATCAGATTTGTTTTTTTCGTTTTTTTTTTTTTGATGAATATGATCAGATTTGTATTAGTCAAGACTGATCCTGATTCTTGACAGATGTAATTAATATCCATCCACTCATACGACCTAAGCGTAAAAACCTAAAAAGAAAACGATTTTTATTAAAAAGTAGGGGCAAATCCGTCAGATTTGGCTTGATCCTGATATTGATTCAGAGTTCACAGCCATGGGATAGGGAGGACTGAAGAGACTCAGAGAGACCTTTCCTTTTTTTTTTCAGTTGGATGAAAGGATGAAGTGGGATTTGATCCTCAGCCTTAGCTAGGAGTATCAAAAGATCTTTTCAATATTCTTTTAATTACAACTAGCGCAAAACCTTTCTCTTTCTTGTTGGCATAAGACCTTGTGGCTTTTAGGGTTGAGAATTTTTATCCTCTCAAATGCGGTGCACCATCCACACTATCATATTATCTTTAAAGTGTATCAGAGGTGTACCTCACTTTCACTTGTGCATCTTTAAAAATTCAATGCACAAGTGAGATGCATCGTCCAATGCACTTTAAAGGTGCACTGATTTTTAAAAATGCATAAGTGAGGTACACCGTCCAATGCACTTTAAGAGTGCACTAGGTGATGCACCGCACTTGAGAGAATGAAAACCAAGGATGGTTCTATTGGTTGCCCTTTATGTCCAACATATTTTCCTTATCAGTTTTTCTATTAATGTTCCAGTGTGCATTTCATGATAATATACAGACATCATTTCTCATCAAATTTTAACCTCCCAAAAAAAATTTCTCACCAAATAAACCCAAGGAAAAACCATTGTTCAGGCATGCATAGTAAGTATACCAGTCTAATGCTCTTGAATGCCAACCAGACACCGTTCTTTTTCTCTTCAATAAGATACTCAATACATGTATCCTTTGCATGTCCTCGCACACCTATTGATGCAAAATAATTTTTTAATATTTAATTTTGCCACTAGATAAATTCAGTAATTGGTTTTTTTGGTTTGGACTCTCCCCTCATTAAGGACATGGCTCCTGTCTAACACCCTGCCCGGGCTGCATGTGCAGTGTCGGACACAGTGAAACGTGAAAAGACCACCTCACCTTGCTCGAGCAGGGATAGGCGGTCTTTTCTTGCCTCATCAAGTCCGGCACTACACATGCAGCCCGGGCAGGGTGCTGGACAGAATCCTTTTGGGCTCATTAACATTGTAGAAAGCCTTCATTAAAAGTGCCTAAAAAATATGTGTCAAGATACCTTTATATATCCCAATACTTAGTGAGGTTTGGAACCTTACACTCTCGTAGTAAATTCTCTTTTCCTTGATGATCTGATGAACTAATTAAAGTCCCAGACTCTGGATTGGACTTGCCTCTTGTCCTGCAGTTGCGGGAGTTGGAACGTCCAGCACCTCCTAGGAAGAAGGCACCTGGCATGTTACTAATCCAACGGTCCAATGGGAATGGGCAATCTGTAATCCACTTTCCATCTTTCATTCTCTCGTTCTGCCAAAACCCGACCCGAAAAATACAAAAACCCATCCTAGATTGAAACCTATCTGATTTTCACTCTCATTTTCCCATTCTCTGATTTTCAGTTTCGTTTTCCCATTCTAAGATTTTCCTTACTTGAACCAGATTGTGTGTTGAATTGATGATAACCAACACATTCAATTTCTCTGAACTATGTTTTTTTCCCTCAATGGACAAATAGGGTAAAAAGAATAACATGTAATGGGCTTTAGAGACATGGAGCCGTCAGAACTCACCTGCGATGGGGAAGAACAATCGCAGGCCGTATCAAATCTCTTTCTTCTTCTCCTTCTTTTCCACTTTTTATCTGATTTATCTTGCTTAACCCTAGTAACCGCAATCCATACCTTATTTTCTATCGTTTCCCCCATCTTCATTTGAGTTTTTCTCTGATTTTGAAACCCTAACCGAAATCCCCATCTCATTACCACCGGTACCTTACCTCTATCTCTCGATTTCTAATTAAATCCCAAATCCCCATTGATTCTCCAACCAACACCACCCAATCCACCGAAACCCTTTTCCTTTTATTCTCTAAATCCTCGTCCTACTTCCATCGAACATCCTTTTCTCATGTTTAAATCCCATTATCAAAATCCATTGCTTCCCATAAAGCAGTGGAGTTTTGAAGTATAAACCCACTATAACTGAAAAAGCAGTGGAGTTTTGTTCAGAGATAAATGGCTTACAAGTACTTAGAAACCCACCAAGTATGTAGAAACTTGGGAGAATCGAAATCAGCAGCATTAGGAATTCAGAGAGCTTCCATTTTCATGTCTTAGTTAATAATGCACAGAAAAGAAAATATTTCCAGGAAAGAATAGGAATCTTTTAGGTGTAATACAATGCGATAAGGGGTTGTAATTTTTTCATTTTCATGACCTAGGGGAGCTTCGTTCCTCTAGGGAAGAAGACGGAGACTATCGGAAATAAAGGGGGAAGAGTCCGAGAGAAACCAACGAGAGGAGGTTTTTGTATTTTCGGATCGGGTTTTGGCAGAACGAAAGTATGAGAGATGGAAAATGGATTACAGATTGTTCATTTTTATTTGACCGTTGGATTAATAATATGCCACGTGCCTTCATCCTAAGGTGGTGCTAGACGCTCCAGTTACCGCCACTGCAGGACAGTAGCCAATTCCATTGTGAAACGGGATAAAATAATTTCCCTCTTCAAATAAAGAGCAACTATTAGCACGCCAGAACAGTACTGAAACTTTTACAAGTGCACAAAATTTCAGTGGATGAAGATAGGAGACGAGAAATTTGTTTTTATTTTTAATCCACCGTTCCAACAATCCATGTCTACATGCATTAAAAAATAATAAAAAACCCATGTCTGTAAAGTAAAGATGAGGGAGGGAGATGTTAATGTTAACGTTAACAAGGGAGATTACAGTCTACACACTCTATTGACCTTATCACATACCTTTATGCTCAGTTCTTGACCTTATCGCATACCTTACGAACAAAATCCATGGCTTCCTCGATAAACAGGAAAGATTCAGGCAATTGGGGAAACAGGTAAAAAGCATGAATACTTTTTGGATACTCTAGCAGCTTGGCTTCCTTCCCACATCTCTTGAGCCACTCGTAGAACTCTCTCTGCCTGTCCTTCAACGGATCGAACCCTCCTACCACCACCATCGTCTCCGGATACTTTACTCCCCTAATATCCACTGCCTTCGGCCCCGACACATTCACTGCTTCATGGTCTCTGTTCTCTCCTTCCGGCAAGAACACCTTCCACATCCAATCCGTCCTCTCCAACGATACAATCGGCACATTCACCAACCTAATTTCCGATTCCGTCAGCTTTTCCCCACCGAAGAACGGCTGTATCGAGATCTGTCCGATCACTCTGACTCTCTTGAAATCAGCTTTCCCAGATCTGACGGCGACATGGTGGGCAAGATTACCCCCGGCAGAATCCCCGGCGAAGAAGCACCGAGAGAGATCGGCATTCGCCGGAAAACCAAAGCTTACGGTTTGCGCTTCGTCTAGGAATTTAAGAGTGTCGAATCCGTCGTCGTAATGTGATGGAAATCGGTGCTCCGGAGAGAGGCGGTAGTTGACGGAAACGACTACGGCGGGGAATTTACGGGCGAATCGACGGCATACAAAGTCGTAGGCTTTGGCATCGGCACTGAGGAAAGAGAATCCACCACCGTGGAAGAAGACGATGACGGGGAGACTAACATCAGAGGGGGCTTCTGTTGGTGTGAAAAGGCGAAACCAGAGGTTTCGAGTGGCGTCGATGGTTACATCGGAGGTTTTTACGCCCTTGAAGGGTATGTTGTTGGCGGGGACTTTCGGTTCGAAGAAATTGACCAAACGTCGGTTGATAGTGCCGTTAGAACGACGCATGGCGTCTGAAAAGAAGTCGACGACGGTGAGATTGATCTTCAGCTTCCATGGAAGCACCGGCGACTCTGCTGGCGAGTTTGTAGCGGACATTTTTTCCCTCTCCCGCGTGCTTGATGCCGCGTGGGTTGGTATTATATATGGACCTGGCTCTCCTCCAGCCGTGGCGGGATGCTGGAAGATCCAGCCCAGTAAAAACAAGGGGTTTTGTAAAGGTATAATACCAAATCCGGTCCAGAGTAATGTTTTATCGGATCTATTACTCTATTTGTGTGGTCCTGTTTTAGATATTGGTATTGAACTGATACGTATAGGTGTATGGGTCTGTACGTAACAGACTTTTTTTCCCTACAAAATAGGGATGGTAGGGGGGTTAACAGGCTGGGTCGGGCATCTTAAAACCCCAGACAACCCTAGGGGTTTTAAAGTCTACCTAAGCCCAACCCAACCCTATCAGAGCCTAACACAATTTCAACCTAGGCCCAACCCTGCTAGCCTGGGTTGGCCCTGATTGACCTTGATTGGGCAGGGCCTGGCTGGATTGGCCCTGATTAATTCTGAATTGTAATTGTAAATCAGGGTGAAGACAGGCCTCTTGGCCTCTTGGGGTTGCATTCTACAGGTACCAACCAATTGTGCTATTAATTGTCTTATGAGATATTTTTCGGTACCTACAATTTTTGTAGATTTATGATCTTCCCCAGATCCTGCAGTGGCGGGAGCCTCATGCACTGGGTACATCTTTTTTTTTTTTATGATATTTATCAAACATTTGAAATGAAATATAATTGTCTGCATCGTCACCATCACAGTCATTTACCATTACCATCAATATGTCTGTCACACATTCATAGAACCTTGTTTGTTTACTTTTCCCTTTAGAGAGAGAAAATCTGAAAGAAATTACAGGTATGAACATGTTTGGTTGCAATCAATTAGGAAAATTGTAACCATATTTGTATAATACACTTTTTGAAAGAAAGCAAAAAGATCATGAGAAGAAAATTTCTTATTGACCCTCAAATTACTTGTAACCTTAATTTTAAGCTCTCTTGGTATGATGACATACAATTTTTTTTCCCAATAAAATTAGGGTTGATGTTCTCTATGCCACAGCGTAGCCTGCGCCAAAACACATGGGCTTGCCATTTAGGGGGGGCAGGGTGGTCATTTCACCCACCTCATGTGTCTGGACGCAGCCTATGCCCCCAACATAGGGAACATTTGGCCTAAATAGTGTCATTTACACATGTACTTGAAAAGTGTGCATAACAATGACACATTTTTTATAATGACATATCATGTCATTATAATCTTAATTTTGAAAATCTTTTTATGCCCTAACTTAATGAATTTTTGCAAATAAGATAATGAGCAATTAAAAGACGATATCAACTTCTAAATGTCATTGAGACCCTCCATTTAAAGTGGTAAAACAATTCTATCAAGAATTCAAGATGAGGTCAAAAAAAAAAAAAAGGTGAAAAGATGAGGTCAAAGTCACAAGCTCACATGATCTTATCCAATCCTTTCCCTGTTTTTTTTTTGTTCAATTAATAAAACCCATTTCCTATCTAAAAAACGAAAAGAGAAAAAAAAAAGTGTACAAGATAGACACTTCGCCCGTATGCATGGCAACTCCAATGGGGGAGCGAGATAGGATAAAGGATATCATACAAGAGGGCGAAGGGATCATTTCAAAGGGGAAAGAGAGAAATGGACACAATGGGCCTAGCTTGTGGTACACTTTATGAACTTTTTTTTTTTTGGTAATACTCTTTATTGGTCTTGATGTTCTGTGTTATACTGAAATTCTTACAGTAAAACAAGAAAATGAAACAAAATCCAAAAAACAAAGAATTATTTCATCCTATCTATATTGTATCATATTTTCATGGTATTGAGAGTTCACCATCAACACAAAAAGAAAGATAAAGTGACACTATTAAGTATTGCATGATATGATTTTTTTTTTTTTAGGTAAACGAAGTATTGGATGATATCAACCATCCATTTTATGAAACAAAATTAAAAGAATATAACAACTATTCACAAGGCATTGATTAGGCTTTAATTTTGAAAGCAAAAAATGGACCACAAAGATAGACCAAGTCAAGGAATTAGTTCACGGTATTGGTTGCAACCGATAGCCCCAAAAAAAAAAAAAATTTAGAGCTTTTTGTGGAGCTTACCTAACAATGAATATTCTGGGCCAATCCATATCGGTAGATTGGTACGGATCAAAGGTTTTAAAAAAAAAAATCTGTCCAATACTGATCGATCAAATCAGTATTAACCGAGAACGATTGTTCGATACTAATTCCTAAAACAGACTTAACTCCTCTCAGATTTCCTGTTCGATCAGGTTCGTAGGTTCCTCTCATAGGAGACCGGAAATGACAACCTCACCCCCTGCCTGAACACACTACCCGGGTAGGGTGAGGTTGTCATTTTCGTCCTCCCTATGAGAGGAACCTACGAACCTGACCGGGCAGGGAACCTGAGGGGAGAAAAATTCTCCTAAAACAGTGCTGCTGTGATTTTCTCTCTCTTTTACCAATCAGCTATTACAATCAATTTGGATCCTTTACTGCCAAACTGTCTGGTAGAACCGTGTTTTCCCAACCAACTATTACATTCAATTTGGATTCTCTACTACTGAACTGCCTGGTAAAATCGTGTTTTCCCAACCAACTATTACACTCAATTTGGATCCTCTACTGTCTAACTGTCTGGTGGAACCGTATTGTCAAGATACAGCGAGGCAAAGAATGACTGCCTTACCCTACCTACCACCTTATAACAATTAATTGCAGCTCATCTGGCTCAACACTTGTGGGCCTCCAGTAATAAAGAATGGCAACCAAAATGGATTGAGGAGCCCCTGGACTTATGGAGAAAAAAGTTGGTGGACGTTGACAGATGCAATTTAATTGAGTAGCTGATGATAGAGGGGAGGACACGTGGCTAAGTAGAAATAAAGCAATAAAACCTAGGATTCCACGTTACCGGTTACCCTCTTACCCATACCTTTTTGTCAATTTTGTTGGAAAATTCTAAAATCCACAAGAGTAACTGTTGCAATCACTGCTAAATTATTAATTTTTTTAAAGTAAGACTGCTAAATTAATAATTGATCACGACAAATTGAGTGGAGCATTTAGAGGAATTTAAGATGCAAGTATGGTCAAGAGATCGCAGTGTGGGTTTCTAGCACTGCATTAGCGAGTGGACCAATGACACATTGACAACGCACACAGAATGGGTAAGAAATTTCATTTTCTCATTTTTTGATGGTACTTCTGTGTCTGACACTGGAGTCACGTAAATCACACGACTAAGGCAGCATTCTTTTTGCTTATATGTATAAAGGGGAAGAGTTCTCTAAGGAGCATGGCCCATGTGCATGGGGCCAATGGGAGCACATAGAAGCATTAATAGGGCAAACATCTGACCCTTTCATGGGGATGGGAGGCGAGTTGGGCGGTCATTTGCTCCCTTCTGTACGTGGGTACAAGGGCCACACTCCCTTCATAGAGGGTTTTTTTCCCATGTATATATGACAATATTTTCTTGTTGCCCATATGTGATGAGCTCTGGTGCATTGGTGGTGGTGGTGGTGGTGGTCTGGATTCTGAACTCATCCATCCATGAAAAAACATTAATATTCTCCATTTTAGACGAAAAGTCTTGAAAATATCATTTTCCTCTAATCCAAGAGTTACTATGACGGATCCAGATCCTCTACGGTGCGCTGCCCGTAGTGGCTTGTGTGGTGTAGACTAGACCGCGCGTACAATGACTGCCTTACCCCTGCTCGGGCAATGCGTTTGGGTAGGGGTAAGATGGTCTTTGTGCACGTGACCCAGTCTACATCACACGGGCTGCTATGGGCAGCTGCGTCGTAGAGGATCTGAATACTACTATGACTACCTTTTCTAAAATGCCGATTAGATTCTCATAGTATGTTTTTATAAGGAAGAAGGATCATTGCCAGGCTGTGTGGTCCCTGCACTAACACAGGGCAATCATTTTACTCTCGGTGTGGCTTGGTGGAGGTGCTAGACAGCCTTCTCTTTCTTATTTTATTAACACAATTGGTTTGAATGACGAATAATTCATCTTTCTAGTTCCAATCGGTTTTATGGGTGGGCATGTCCATAGAGTATATTTGGACATCCATTTATTTGTACCACATAGCAGGCTATTGCGGGTAGTCCTCACATATAAAGTTTAATGAAGTTCATTCAGAGTTGGCATAGTGATAAAACAAAGATTTCAAAAATCCAAGACCACTAAGAAGGTGCATGACAATACTTAAACTACCAAGACGGTGGATGACAGCAAATGAAATGATATACATGTGATTGGAAGAATTTGGAGAGTAACCAATCCAAATAACTTCTTTAGATATCCAATAGTTAGAATTACCACATCACTAACAATTTGGACCCTCTACTCTCGAACTACCCGACAGGACTGTCGAGACACAGCGAGACGGTGACTAATCTACACGACACAATTATGTCGGTCATCTATAAACACTCTATGGATGTTAATTGAAGTATAAACCTGTACTCAAAATCCAAACATTGATCATCAACCTGCAACTTGTCACTCATTCATATCTAATTTGGTTGATTTTAATGAATTCTATGAGATTGCAGTACAAACGACTTACAATTACAGATTCAGATTTTGGGGGGATTATCACTTCTTGAACGTAGCAGATACCTTATGAACAAAATCCCTGGCCTCCTTCATAAAATGAGAAGATTCAGGTATTTCAGGAAACAAATAAAACCCATGAACTGCGTTTGGATACTCTATCAGTTTCACTTCTTTCCCAGATCTCTTAAGCCAATTATAGAACTCTCTCTGCCTATCCTGCAACGGATCAAATCCTCCCACCACCACCACTGTCTCCGGATACTCCATTCCATTTATATCCACCGCCCTCGGCCCCATCACGTTCACCGCTTCATGGTCTCTGTTTCCTCCTTCAGGCAAGAACGCCTTCCACAGCCAATCTGTCAAACCCAACGACACGATGGGCATCTTCTTCAATCTGATCTCCGACTCTGTCCTCTCCTCACCGCCGAAGAAGGATTGTATGGATATTTGCCCGATCACCCTCACTTGTCGTAATTCAGCCTTTCCGGCTCTGCATGCGACGTGGTGGGCCAGATTCCCCCCGGCACTGTCGCCAACAAGAAAGCACCGTGAGAGGTCAGCATTTGCCGGAAAACCGTCGAGTCTCTGTTGGTCGAGGAACTTGAGAGTGTCGAAGCCGTCGTCGTACTGTGAGGGGTAGCCATGCTCCGGCAATAGACGGTAGTTGACGGAGACGATGACGGCAGGGATCTCCCTGGCGAAACGACGGCAGACATTGTCGTAGTGCCTAGAATTAGGGCTGAAGAAGGCGAATCCTCCGCCATGGAAGAAGATGATGACCGGGAGAATGACGTCGGGTGGGGGTTTGGTGGGGATGAAGAGGCGAAACCCGAGGTTTCGGGTGGCGTCGATGGTTATGTCTAATGTTTTGACACCTTGACGGGCTTTGTTCCTCGCGGGAACTGTGTGGTTCACTAAATTCAGTAGACGGCGGTTGAGAGTTCCGTTAGGACGCCGTGTGAGATTCATGAGGAGGGTAGCGCCAAAAAGGACGATCTTCGGCTTCCATGGAAGCACCGGTGTTTCTGTCAATATGTTTCTTGTCATAGTACAAACTATACGCACGCACACAAACACTCTCACAAAACCATATGTAGTTAGAGGAAGACTTGCAAGAAAACAGAGGAGGTAGAAATGACTATCCTACCCCCTGCCCAAATACATTGTTCGAGGTGGGGTCCACGTGGGGTCCACCTCCCTCTATTAGATGTACTTGGCGTCAAGTACAAGCAGTGTAAGGATAAATATCACCTCAATTTGCCTACCTGTCAATTTCCTCAATTCCCTCTAATAGAGGGAGGTGGACCCCATCTTGAGTAGTGTGTCGAGCAGGTGGTTATGGTGGTCATTTTCACCCCCTATTAGATGGAATTGAGGAAATTGAGGAGCAGACAAATTGAGGGGATAAAGATCTCACAGAAAGCTCTAAGAGACTTAACACATGTTTCCTTTTTCTCATGCAGCTTTCTAGTCAACTCGAATATGTTTGGAAGTCAAGAAAAGAAAAAAATTTGAGTGGAGAGATACAAACACATAAATCAATCGTAGTGTCATTATAACATATCTTTTCTTTTCTTGGCTTCCAAACTTACGCTTAGGTTTTATTTGAGAGACAACAAAAGAATAGAAAACAACTGAAAAAAACCAAGATTTTTTTAGAGTGACAATATCTACTAGGACCCAATTTTCTTTAATCCACAGTGAATAAGAATTCATTCACCCCGGTGCTTTAAATGCTCGTGGATACGAAAGGTATGAAAAGATGTTTTGGGAATATACTAAAACGCTACAAAGATTTGTGAACCATCGAATGATGTGGTGAACCAGATTATTATCCTCTTCAATTCCCTATAGGTCGGCAGTGCGGCAGTGCTAGTGTGGATGTTCGACACGTAGCAACTTGGATATCCAACGGTCTAAGCTCAACATAGTTATTAAGCTCGAACCGTTGGATGTCTGAGCTGCCATGTGTAAGACATCCACACTAGTACTGTCGCACTGCCGGACTATAGGGAATTGAAGAGGATAATTTTTCGTGGTGAACCTTCATCGGGTGATGAAGTAAAACTTTCTCCTTTTTGGTAAATTGCATAGTGAATGGGAGCTTAGTTCCAATATGATTGATAGCTAAAATGAATGGGAGCATAGTTCCAATATGTCTGTCTTGTCCAAGGTTCTAAGTATTGGTATTGTATTGACTATAATGAATGATGCATATCAGTTTGTATACGCCAAAAAATGAATATTTTCGATCGAAAAGTAACCTTTAATTTTGATCTTTGAATTGATCGGATACTATATTTTATAACCTTCGTCTTGTGACATTGTCAATTTTAAACTTTCTCTTCTTTCCAAATAGTGAGGAAAACATACTGAAAACATAGTCCAATTGGAAAGAATCTGACACGTTTTGATGTTGAATTGAATGGAAAGTCAACAAACTATAGTTGGGGATTAATTAGAATTAGAAACAAACAAGTACAGAAAATCTGATGAGTACTAACTACAAACATTGACAATACTACTTATTTGGGTGGGAAAGAGAACGTCACCCGATCGTGTGCATAATGATTGTTGTGTCTCTGTCATTATGCGTGTTCCTGTGTCTTGACACAGGGACACCATGCATTGCAAATCGAATGACGTTCTTTTTCCCTATTTGGGTAGAAAGTATTATAGGATGTTGGTTTGGTCATACATGGTACACCACATGGAAGAAAACAATCATGACATTGGTTTTGGTTGGGAAGAAGATGTTAAGTTTCAAATGACATTGGTTTTGAAGAGCATCATTTCCGTCTTCCATGGGAGCGTACCTGTGATGCTTTTCACGTGTCTCCACATGTTGATTACGTGGCAATTTAAAGTTTTGAAACTTCATTACATTTGAAAAATAAATGAATGAATAGAAAGACAATACTTCAAAAGTGTAAATGAAGAATTCTTATCGTATCAATTACACTACCCGTACTTGACATCAAGTACATCTAATAGAGGGAGGTGGACCCCACGTGGATCCTAACTCGGGCAGTGTGTTCGGGCAGGGGGTAGGATAGTCACTTCTGCCTCCTCTGTTAGATGTACTTGATGTCAAGTATGGGTAGTGTAATTGAGAGGATAAATATCCATAAATGAATAAGTTAAAAACAAATTAATTTGTGCGCTACGAAAATTCACATGTTATCAATTTAAACTTATCCTCATTATTCAATGGCTGGATATGTCAAATCATGCTTCTGTATTTTGTGTGACATATTAAATTGTTGGGAGAATGTTCTCTGTGCCGCAACGCAGGTTGTGCTCAGGCACATGGGCTCCCTGTGCAGGGGGCAGGATGGTCATTATGCCCACCCCCATATGCCTGGGCGTAGCTTGCGCTGCGGCATAGAAAACAACGCCCCTAACTTGTTAGAGCATGAAAGCTGTTATGAGTTTGTGGATCCACCATACGAAATTTCACCTTCTATGAAATGATGACAGGACCTGGGACGAAAAAGGAGAAGAATATCAATAACTTGACTTACTTCAAGTTTCACATATTATCTTTCACTTGATTTTACTATGAAAGAATGACAAACAGGGAGAGAGAGAGATGGGGCTCATGTAATTACCAAGGGAAGGATAGGACCTTTATCCCCTGAGGTTCGTTGACCGGTACGGTTGTGCGGTTCCTCTCATGGGGGGCTGAAATGGCCATTCCACTCCCTAACCAAACACATTGCCCGGGTGGGGTCTACCCCCTTTTATTAGAGGCACTAGGGAACCGTACCGGGCAGGGGAACAGCAGGTGATAAAAATTCGGGAAGGATAGCCATGGGCAAAGGGGAAGCAACGTCAATGTGAGTTGTTTAGCAGTTTTTGACGAATTATTTTGCCGTATGGGTCTTCCTTTGCTTTTTATCACATATATAATGGACAAAGTTGTCCTCCACCCATAGAGTTACATTCACCCACCGTCTTAGGGTTTTTGTATATTCTAAAATACACTCTTAATACCCATTCCCGCCCTCTCCCACCACTTAGTGAATGAGATCTCATTCACGGTGGGTGGAGGGAAACTCATTACTATACATATATATTCTCTCCTCATTTATTAAATATTGGTGACGAACACCGCTCACATAGCTAATTAAAAAATGTCACCAAATCGATCTTTGACCATTGCAAACTTCCTTACATATAAGGGTCTCCATCGGTCAGGCTCCATTGGTTTACATCGGGCTTAATCAGTCCTCATTAATTTAAGGTCTTGCACTAATTATAGGGCTCGTAGTTGTAGGTTAAGGCGTGGACCCATTTTTATTTGGTCGATCGGTTAATTTTTGGTCCATTATCGAGCTCAAGATAATCAACCTATAACCGGACTTTAAACGGGTTACTTGACTATTTGGTGGATCCCTTGTTTCTTTTTAGAATATGAAACTGACTTCGTAGTTGCAAGCTTAGTTAGTAAGTTCTCGTATTATATGCATATTCGAACATTTAATTAAAAAAATGTATTTTATCATATATTTTTGTATATATTGTAAAATACTTATTTTTAAGTGCACCCATATGATACATGTATTAAATGCTTTCAAAACTTTTTAACTTAAGTTTAATTTTGTTTAAAAAATAAAAAAAACTCAAAGCTTAAAGAAGAAAAAATATAAAACAAAACCCCCAAATAATACAATTTTGGTCTTCTTCTCTTCGAACCCTAGCCGTCGACTACCCCCATTCCATTCATATTCTTCATCTCCGTTCTCATTTTAGTTCAAGTGGCCGACGAGACTTCATTTGAGGCTAAATACCCCCTGCCCCTTCCTATTATCAGTTTCCATTTCAGTTCAAGTGGCCGGTTAATTGCAGCTGGGTAAATCGGTGATTGCAGAGGCAGATAAGCTCTGTTCCTCTTCTTCTTCTCCGTCTCCGTTCGCCAAACTATTGCAGTGATGGTCTGGTGAGAACACTCAATCTGAGGCTCTCTCTTCTTCATCTCTAGAAGTCGTTTCTCTTCTTTTTCTCTGTTTTTTTATTTATTATTTTTTTCCACCTTTGTGTGGTTTAATTCACGAAACAAAATTTTCATAAACAAATATGATTCGAGTAACATGAGTTGACAAAACTGCTATTTGATGCAATTGATCATTGACTATAATTCTAATGCCCTATGAAGTAGAAGACCATTAAGCACAAGCTTGGCAGCAGGCCATCTGAGCTCTACATATGACTATATACATTTTTAACCTACTACTAAGGTACATGAATTTCCATTAATGATGTTAGTTCATCTTAGAGATGAGTTCTAGAACACATTACGTCTTTTTCTTTTTTTTTTTTTTTTTTTTTTATTGTCTGATGAGACACTTTTATTGATATTTTGATTTGTTAAATGATAATCTTATGAGATGTAATAGGGGATATCATATTGTGTTTATTTTAGTTGTGAGGTTTCTTTTTTATAAAATCATTGTCTATATGCTATTATTTTGTTTATTAGGTGGTGCATGTCCATTACATAGTAAATATATGCCTGTATTTTTGCTTATAGAGCAGAAGTATTAAACACGTATCGTATTATTGTCATATGCGTTTTATTACGTCAGATTTTTGAAAAGTATTATTGCCGTCTAGTCCGTTTAATTGCTGAACGTATCCGTTCCCGTTCAATTGTCATTCCCGAAATACTAACTAAGGTCCTTGTATAAGTACCGTCCAAGGCCCTCTAGGGTCATTCACATGGAATCGCAAACAATCGCTAGCTTGGTTGGTTGGAGGAATCGTCGATTGAGTGCATGCCCCCAGGAGGTCAAGGGATCGACTCTCCTGGATTGCATATTATGCCAAAAAGGCACCACAGGGGTAGAGATGTTATGAGTTGGCTAAGGGGTTTAATAAATGGTGGGGTGGAGGTAGAGAAAGTAATAAGGGAACAAGGACAACAACTCATGTACTTGTACAAGGACATGATCCGGACTCTCAAGTAACATGCTTACCACTCACAAGGAAAAAATTTTACTGTTACACTTGTAGCACGAAGGTTAGCAGCCAAGGAAATGGAATAATTCACTTACCCTTTGGGTTCATAAATACTCTTCTAGGTTTTAGTATTTACTAAAATACCCTTTAAGATCTCAAGCAAAGAAAAAATTCAAAAAAAATTAAATTTGAAGAGAGAAATAGACACATAAATCTTAGTTTTTGTCTTATTTTGTTTTTTTTTTTTTTGGCTTCCAAACACAGCTTTAGGATTTTTACACCAATCTACTTATTTGAGTACACTTTTCCAAGTATTTTGGGACTTTTTTTATTTTTATTTTTGGGTGAATGAATTATTATTATGGGACGTTGGCTTGGTCATACATGGTACATGAAATCACCGCATGGAAGAAGAAAATGAAATTGGTTTTAGCATGAAAGAATGACAAACAGGGTGAGAGAGAGAGAGAGACACGGATGATGCTCAGTTAAGCTTATTACGGGCTCTTGTAATTAGCGAGGGAAGCATAGCCATGGGTGAAAGGGGAAGCAACTTCGACATGAGTGGTTTAGCAGTTTACGACAAATTATTTTGCCGGGTGGGTCTTGCTTTTCCTCCACCCATAGGGAACGGTTCTCCCACCATCGTAGGGTTCCAAAATATCCTTCCAATACCCATTTCCGTCCTCTCCAACCCCTTGGTGCATGGGGATCCTATTCACTGTGGGTGGAGAGAAACTCGGTCCTATATGTACATTCTTTCCTCTTTTATTAAAATCGTATCTAATACAAAAATGTCACCTAGGATTGATCTTTGCCCATCAAGTGGGATCTTTATCGCCCCCAGTACTATTGGGGGTGCTGTGCGCATCATGCGGCGTAGCACCGCCCATGTGTGCACGGTGGGGTCCACTGTGCACACATGGGCGGTGCTGCGCTGCACGATGCGCACAACACCCCCAATAGTACTGGGGGCAATAATTTTCCCATAAAGTGAGGTCATGAGTTCAACTCTCTTTGAGGACCAACTATCCAAAAAAAAAAAAAAAAATTCTTTACATATAGGAGTCTTAATTGGTCAGGCCCGATTGGTTTAGATCGGGCTTAATCACTCCCCATTAATGTAAAGTCTCGCTCTGTTTAAAGGTCTCATAGGCTAAAGCATGGACGTGTTTTTATTTGATTGATCAATCAATTATCGGTACATTATCAGACTTAAGATAATGAACCTATAATCGGACTTTAAACAAGTTAATTGACTAACCAGACTATAAATGGTCCTTAAACAGACCATAAACGACTATAATTGGACTGAATGGTTTTAAAAGAAAATAATAAGTAGCTGCGCCGTAGACGATCCAAATTGTAAAGTTTCTGCTAAGTTCACCTTCGAGTGAGAGAGAGATCTTTTATCCCCTTCACTTCCCAGTCCGGCCCAGTTCCTCAGTGCCTCTACTAAGGGGCACAATGACCACCCTACCCCTATCCGAACACTCTACCTATGTGGGATCCACTCATCCACCCTCCGTATTAGAAGCACAAGAGAACTGGGCCAGGGAAGTGGAGGGGATAAAAGATCTCTCTCTCACTCATCCAACCTCCAAATTCAGATCTCTTTAGAATGAAATTTTACATTTGAGCAAAGGACCTTTGAGTCAACTTATCCACAAAATTTGGGTCGCATTTGATCTGCCACATGACAGATATTTCGGCAGCCATAATAAACTCAAGGCCAATCTAGGAACTTTAACTTGTATATATGCTACATGCATGGTTTTTAGAAATTAAAAAACAAAAAAGGGAAAAATAACGATGCAGTCGTGTGAATAAGTGGATTTTGTGCCCAAACAGAAGATCATGCGAAATTGTTGTGTTACTGCTATGAAATAAAAAATCTCGTCCATATTGATGCCCCTGCGTGAGCTTTCATTGACCCCCCCACGTTGGTGCAGGAGCCAAACGACCAGACAACGATCTCTTGTGCGTTTGAAGCCATAAGTTGTACACATGCCTATCATCATCAGTTAATTTTTTTTTTCTACAAAAAAAAAAAAAAATCATTAAACTTAATGAGTATCTAAATGACACATGTATTCATGACAAGTTTCCCTATATTGCTTGCTCAGGAAACCTATCCCATACAATAAATTGGCGGGTTTTCTTTACTTTTATGAGAATCGCTATTAGATAGGTTAGCTCCTTTTTTTTTTTTTTTTTTTTAATGTAATTAGAATTAGAAATAGAGGTCATAATCATTAGGGAAATTATTGTAATTTGATACGAGGCTAATCCAAATCATGTACTATCTATCCACCAAGCAAAATTAATGCGACATCATTAACTCATGTGACATAATGAAAATGAGCCACTTTCATAAGCTTAACAAAGTTGGGCCGGTATTCAAATTAGTTTTTCCTATATTACAATTACACATGCTAAAATTGAATATGGTTGGTTTCAACGATCTAAGTTTTGAACTAATCAATTTCTTAAGCATTGGCATCAAAGTGATGAAATTAAAGTTTCTGTTAAGTCTCTCAGCAGTCAAAACTGTTTTCAGATTCATTTTCCAATCTAGAGAAAGTGCTAGCTTGGCATTGTGTCTACATACAAGAAATACTAAAGTATAAGCTAACATTTATCGAGGC
Organism: Telopea speciosissima; assembly: GCF_018873765.1. Classification (NCBI taxonomy): domain Eukaryota; kingdom Viridiplantae; phylum Streptophyta; class Magnoliopsida; order Proteales; family Proteaceae; genus Telopea; species Telopea speciosissima. The sequence continues at coordinate 6,862,126 of NC_057922.1, forward strand.
ATATTAGACTTGCAATATTAGGATTTTAATTTCAAATAATTTTTTTTTTAAAAAAAAGAACACTACCTGATCCCATGGCTTTTGTATCCAAATACAAGAGTGTGTGAAAATACCCTCCTACTTCTTATAAAATTAAAAATCATAATTATGTTAATACCCCTATGTGCACTCTCATTGGCTCTCACATGACCAGAATGGAAACTCTATTTGTGCAATTTTTTTTATTAAGTAATTTGCAATTAACACTTGCTACCGTGTAAAGTAGACACTAAAATTGATGCTACCTAACTTTTAAAAGGAAAAAAGTACAATACTTTGAAAAGCAAAGAGCACATGTTCTATCTCTTTGACATTCAATGAGAATACTCTTTTCTACCAAAAATAAATAAATAAATAAAATGAGAATACCCTTTATTTTATTTTATTTTTTTTTGAAAATGTAATACCCTTTACTTTGGTTTAAGTGGTTTGTTTTGGTTAATCAAGTTTTATTCTAACAAAAAAAATCATATTTTATTGAGGTTATATTCTGAACTATATCTCTATACCAGTTGGCGCTCTCAAAATTAGGAGGAAGAATCACCATGATGCTAGGGTACTATTTTCCTCTCATATGGAATTATTATTATTTTTTCTCTTTTACTCTAACCATGTAGGTCCTATGTGAATGATATATTTTTGTAAATAATAATGTGGATGATACTGTTCTCCATAGTACAGGTAGCATGAGGAAACCTCACTCAACCAATAAACGAATCTTGCATGAGAGAGATACGTAAAATCTATACAGTCTCATTTATATACACGTGTCGCATAGATATAGAAATTAAGTTTTGCTAGGAGGACTTTGTCAATTGCGAATAGGACAATTTGTCCTTTATCTAATCTTTGTTTATCTGAACATCATGTTTCGGTCTACGAGAGTGTAACTCGCTCTTCTGAATAAATTTCTTTTTAACCAAAAAAAAAAATTGATACATTTTAAGAAATCATTAAAAAAATTATTGCTGATTGCACCACCAAAATTTATTTTAAGAATTATAAATCCAAAGGAAGGAGTAGTGGGAGAATAATAAGTCATAATAAGTAATTCAAACTTACATTAATTCATAATTTCTCACTCTAGCTCAATCGCTCTAAATTGATAAGATAATTGAGGGGTTATAACAATAGAATGTGATCATTTGGTGAACTTAGCAGAAACGTTTTGGACAAAATCCTTGACCTCCCCCATAAACTTAGAAGCTTCTGGGAGTTTACGAAATAAATAGAAAGCATGAATTGCGTTTGGATACTCTAATAGCTTCACTTCTTTCTCAGATCTCTTTAGCCACTCGTAGAACTCTCTCTGCCTGTCCTGCAACGGATCGAAACCACCCATCACCACCATCGTCTCTGGATACTTCACTCCCCTTACATCCACCGCCCTCGGCCCCGTCACGTTCACTGCTTCATGGTCTCTGTTCTCTCCTTCCGGCAAAAACGCCTTCCACAGCCAATCCGTCCGTTTCAGCGTCACCAATATACCATTTGCCATCCGAATCTCCGACGCCGTCCTCTCTTCGCCGCCGAAGAATGGCTGTATCGAAATCTGTCCGATCACCCTCAGACGCCGGAACTCCACTCCTCCAGCTCTGCATGCTACATGATGCGCCAGGTTGGCTCCAGCACTGTCACCAGCCAGAAAGCATCGCGAGAGATCTGAATTTGGGGGAAAACCGTTGATTTTTGTTTCATCGAGGAATTTAAGAGTGTCGAAGCCATCGTCGTACTGTGACGGAAAGCGGTGTTCCGGCGATAGGCGATAGTTGACAGAGACTATAACGGCAGGAGTATTTCTAGCAATGCGACGACAGACACTGTCGTAGTACTTAAAATCAGGGCGGAGGAAAGCGAAACCTCCGCCATGGAAGAAAACGATAACGGGGAGGACGACATTGGAGGAGATTTTGGTGGGGATGAAGAGACGAAACCAGAGGTTTCTCGTAGGGTCTATGGTTATGTCTATGGTTTTGACACCTTTCCGGGGTTTGTTCCTTGCAGGGATTTTGAGGTTTACCAAGTTAACCAGACAACGGTTGATAGAACCATTACGACGCTGTACCAAATATAATCCAGGAGTCAAGCAAGAGATGAGAAACCTCACCTTCCATGGAAGCCCTGGAGATGCTATTGCCGTGTTTCTTGGCATTCTCTCTCTCTCTCTCTCTCTCTCTGGTTCGCTCGCTCTGTACGTGTTTGTATATAACATCTCTGTTTGTTTGGGATATATGTAGAGGAAGAAGATGACTTGAAATATTGGAACACTGAAGTCAATCAAAAAAAGAAAAAGAAAAGAAAAGTGATTTGATTCCACTCCCAAGTCTCACCTGCTCTTTTCCATATAATCCAATTAAGGAGAAGTAATTAGAATTTAGAAAAGGAAGATTTGATTTACAGAGACGATAGAATCGATGAGAAATCGTGAATCACGAAATCATCACGAAATCGCAAGACTACTTCATGTGGAAATTGCTTCCAAGGAGCCCATGTCTTCATTTTCCAAGCTAAATTTCATGAGAGGCAGTACTAATTAGCTCAACTAAACATGATCTGTTTCTATTTTTTCTCTGCTATATGGAATTAATGACTTGTACGAACCTATTAGAATGAAGGCAGATGGGAAAAGAAGGTCAAAAAGCCTACACCATCCTCCTTACCTGTCCACCCAACCCCATCTGTGCCGATTTCGGTTCAACTTGGCTGAAATCGGTCAGAATTTATTGAAAACAGAGTAGAATCGGCAAGAATCGACTAGAATTGGAGGGATCGGTTAGGATGGATTTCGATCCAACTCAGTCCATTCACCGATCTGATTCCCAAGTATTAAAACCGTGGATGAAAGGCATAAAAGGTAGCCTCATACATCTTCTATCTTCCCTGGGGATCTTTTTGGCTTCAATGATTCATTGCCTCTCTAAGGGGATTTTTGGGTTTCTTTTTATGGGTCATTTCCCTTCACCCAATGGTGAAAGAATACTCTCTATAACCACAATGGGTTAGGAATCGAAATCGAACTTTGGAATCATATAGTGTTTTTCCTTATACATCTCTTTCCTCCAACAACTCTGTGGATATAGAGAGAGGGGATAAAAAAAAAAAAAAAACAGATTTATGCATTATTGTGAGGAAAAAAAAAATTTCTGCATTTTTTGTATACCGTTGTATACACCATGCAACGATCTACCGAGCCTCACTTTGATACCATTTGTTAGGAATAAATGCACTTGGCACAAATGCCTAGATCCAATAAAGAGAATCAAAGAAATTTTATTCATCTAGAAAAACTTTCTATAGCATTCTCTACCTCACAAAGTGATATTCTCTGTTTATGTTTAGGTTTTTCTCATAGAGACAATATAAGACATGCATGCTAACAATTTTGTTTCTCTCATTTTTTTTTTGTTGGAAATAAAAGAAGAGTAAAAATCTATTTGTTAATACCATTTTATTTTTTTTGTTCCTCAAAATGAACCGGGACTAAAAAGTAGTTGAGAAATAGATAAAAAGAATCTCTAATTTGGAACTTCTCTATTCCAGAAATAAAACGAAGAAATAAGGGTGTTCAAACTATCTCCACGACTCTCATCTCCATGAGATTCCACCTCCACCAGTACCATCACCTCCACCACTGCCGCCACTGCCTCTAGCGCCTCCACCACCAGAGGTCCACAACCACCTCCTCTACTGCCACCAACACTATTACCTCCACCACAACCACCACCATTGCCACCATCACCACCGCCATCACTGCCACCATTATCACTAGCACTAAAACCACCACCAAATTTTTGGATATTCAATGGCATTTTTGAAAATTTATCAAAGTTATAGAAAAAGAAATTATTATGCATAACAAACACGTTTTTGTATCTTTTCTGGCCTAGAAATAGAATTTACTATGCGTTACCAAACACAGTTTTTGTCAAGAAATTTGGCCTAGTAATAAAAATACAAAAAGTTATTTCTGGAATAGAATCATGGCCAAGAAATAGAAGTGTTATCATGTAGGCATAGTCGCATAGAGAACTCAAAACCTCTAATCCCCACAATTACAATTCTACCCAATACATGTAATGGACTCAAAACTTGACCCAATTATAAATACATATCAAATAATAATTGTGTGAAACCACAAATTACAATACACACCCAACCCCGACAGTGGGGAGTGGGAGAGGGAGGGAAAGGATGGAGAATTCCTCTTCATTTCTACCTTTTCTCCAGTATTAATTGCAAAGCAACAATCAATGACTCGGTGGGTTGTGCAAGAGAGTGAGAGTAAATCTCAATTCTGAAAACTAGATTAAAGGGAACAGGAAATGATTCAAAGGAAGGGATTTTCAAGAGGGTGAAGTTTAGGTGAACCCATGACAGTAACACATTTTGATTAGTTATTAATATGATCCAAATATTACGATCAGATGGAACCAAAATGAAAACGGAGTTTATCAAGTGGTAAAATAAAACTATGGACTAAAGTCGGATACCCCACCTGTCTCCCAAAAAAAAGAAAAAGAAAAAACTAAAATAGGATGCATGGACACATATGAATAGCTTAAAAAAAAATGCATGGATGTAGGGACATTAATGGAAGTGTCTTTGATTGAATTCGATCCAACTTTCTAATGCAAGACTTGGCCCATTATTTTTTTTTGGGGTGCCAAGTGGGCTCACCACTATGGTGGCCCGGAGAGGGTGTGGGCACCTAGTGGGCCCAAATGGTAGGGGTAGCTAGGATTTAATCAAGTGATCAAACATTTCAAGTCGGATCTGGCTCCTCTCCAGGGAGCTCAGCACCCAAGGAGTGCCCAAGGGACATTCAAGGGTTGGGCTGTACCACACACATCTCGGTGCATGCCTAGAGATGTATATGGCACAGGCCAACGGTTGGATGCTCCATGGGCTTGCTGGGCTCCCTGGAGAGGAGCTCAAAAACCTAGGGCATGCCTTCAACCATGCAATGCCGAACCGCTAGGCCGAAGCCCAGGTGTTGCTTGGCCCATTATTCCATTCATCAGAATTAGTGGACGTGGAATATATTCAAAATCTTTAACAAAAAGATAAAGAAGAAATTCTCAAAATCTTTTGTTATAAATTTTTTTAAATAACAACCATTCGATTGGAATCCAACACAATTATGCGTAAAGGATTGCAAGAGCTTTTCATCGTAGACTGTATTGGAATGAAGGATTCAGATCCAATGGTTTATCGAGAGGACCTGCGTTGCGAGCTTATGCACACTTGGTGTATTGCATCACGTCACTTTGGACTTTGGAGCAAGAACTTCCGTGACTGACGTTAGTTTCGCATGAGCCAGGGGGGAAAAAAAAGCGCTCTCGTTCCAGCGCTTAAAGAGACTTCTGTGCACTTCAAATCATCTCGGTGATCTCGAAGATGATCAGCGTTCAAGATTCTAAGACGTTGTTCTCTCTGCTAAACGCTGATCAACGGGCGTTCGAAGAAATCATTTCGGACTTTAGCTCTAAATTTCAGCCAGATATGCATTTCAGAGTCTGCTGCTCGCTCGCGGTTCTCTTAGAGGCAAGTTATCCTCGCCTTCTATCCGTTAATGAATAAATTCTTAAATATTTGATCTCTATTACATGATAGTGTTTCTGAATTGCAATGGACCTGTTGGTAAATTGGTCAGGGTTTTGGGTTTTTCGGCTGGAGTGTTGGATTGAGAGAGAACTGAGCTAGGTTTTTCTTGATGAATTGTCTTTACATGTATGTTTTTCAAAATAGAGTATTTTTTGGTAGTGCAGCATTTTCAGAAGTAGATCAATTAAACAAATATTTGGGATAATTCTCTGTAAATTTTCAACGAGAAAAAGTGGAAACCTTTTTTTTTTTGATTCTCTGAGAGAAAGGCATCTAATAATTATATCGTTAGGTGATTGAAGTCCTGATAGGAAAATTTAGTTCTGGAAGTTTTTATTTTTGTTAGATAGATGGAATTTGTGTAGCTACCGAGACTTGGATGTGTTCTTTCAGAATCTCGTGATGACATATTCCATATGGTGACTTCCTGATACATACAGAATTGAATTCAAAGCATTTCTTCCTTTATTGTTGAATTTCTCTAATATTATGTCAGGTAGCTCATTTTCCCTCCAATAGCTGGTTATTCGTACCCAATGGTTCTGCACCTAAGTGCCGTGGGGCACTTGCACAGGATGTTTTTGGTGGAAGGGAGAACCTTGTTCATCAGTCGAAGAGGACTATAGAGGGGGTAGATGGGTAATTTGTGGAGTCCGTCGGCCATGGGGGTTGCCGAATGATACGATCATAGAGGGGGTAGATGGGTAATTTGTGGAGTCCGTCGGCCATGGGGGTTGCCGAATCTCTCAACGAAAGCACCATTGATACGAACACGTATCGGTCTGCTAAGTAAATTGCTGTAAGGGAAGGGATAAATGCCACTTCGAGGGGGGCAACCTCCTAGAAACAGGGGAAGAAGAAGAAGATAGACAGGGAAAGAGAGAAAACAGAGTTAATTCTTCATTGCCTTTCACAATCTCTTGCTTTACATTATATAACCAAATTCTAACAAATTACCCATCTACCCCTAACAGACTAACCCAACACAAATTACCCATCTACCCCCTCTATGATCGTATCAGAGAACCTTGTTCATCAGTCGAAGAGGACCATAAAAATGGATTTTGTGTTCATCCTATTCACATACAGTGATTGGTCCGTGGGTATTATTTTTTTTTTCAAATGAACTTACTTTAATTTGAGGGTTGTAAGTTGTCACTTCTGAGTAACGGAGAAACGAGTCATTGATCCTACTTTGAGTGAGAGATACCCTTGGTGTTCTCTTTGAGGAGGAAAAAGGGTAGGATGATTGTGGATAGTCTTAATCAGCCTCTGGGGACTTCAGAAGGAACGAAAAAGAAGAACTGCTGCTGATGATCAGTGTTCCATTTGAAACATTTGTACAAGCTTTATTTTCTTACCAGGGAGTGGTGACATGTACCATTGGATTCAGGAGCTAAACAGAAGATGAGTTTTCAATTCTGATAGTCCTACACTTTTTGTGTATTTATGCAGGGGGTGTCTCTACCTTCCCTGTACAGATCATTTTACACCATAAATTGATGACATTTGCTGTTATAGATCCATACCCCCTACCCCAACCCCAATCCCAACACCAACCCCTAATGAATTGGGAGAAGAAAACAGTCCCATTAAATCCATTATTAGTGTTTAGAGGTCAGTATTAGCTCATTCTTGCCATCCGTTTGATTAGACATCCTCAGTTTCATCCTTCTGAGCATTTTATCAAATAGAGATTGGTGTTAATTGGCAACCTGAGCACTTTTGGTTATTAGGTTTCTGAGATGGTTGAGGCAGTGTGATATTGGTGTATTCAAGGCCAATTAGTATTACATGTCCTTGTGTGGGTATAGCTAAACACTAAGCACTAATGTCAGGCTTGTTGATTTTCCTCTTCATTGGGATTCAACGCTTGAAGGTGATGGGGATTTAGCTAGGCATAGGATGTTGTCCTTGCCTCATAGATCCATGGAGGCATACACATCTTATTCGAAGTTCTTGCAATTCATAAGCAGGTAAGAGCCAGAATTGGATTTAGTAGAGGTTTGCTGGATGAGTCCTTGTTTTGTTTGTTATATATATATATATATATATGTTACTGCAGCTCAACATGCCCCCCCCCCCACCATACGTTAAATGTGATATCATTGATGTCATTTGCAACAAAGATGCCAGTGATTGCTAACTGTCGAGATTTTTTCTCCCTCAGGACAAAAAGATGCTCAAACCCACTCAACGTTTGGTGGCATTTGCTATTCTCCATCAGACTTATTCTTCACAGTCATCTTCAGCAAGCCCATTTATTTCTTTGCTTATAAATGTAAGCATACTTTGGTACTTACGCCATTTTTTAAGAGTTGTGATGATCTTATGCTCTTATTTCTGTAAGAAGTTATACTATGTGTGCCTTTCAAGGTGTTCAATGGGATTCCTATTGGGTTTGTGTTTTGGTTCCCTCCAAATTTGCCATGGGAATTATCCAATTTGAGTTGGATCAAAATTTCTTTTTTTGCAACACCAGATTCCTCCGCAGTATGACTCTTGTAGCTTGTATGAATTAAAAGCTCTGCCTAAATATGTGGAAATTTAGGGTGTGTGGGTTACTGCCTCATCAATTTGACCTCTAGATTGTTAATCATATCAAATCTTTTCTAAATTAGTAAGCATTCATCTTGTATTACTGTAAATTCAATTTCTGATGTTCCAAGCTTTGTGCAGTGTTATTCTTATATTACTGTAACTTCGACTTCTGGTGTTCCAAGCATTGTGCAGTGTTATTAACATGTGCGCCTCAGGCAAGAGGCACAACCCTTGGGTCTGGCACCATGTCACCGAGGTGCATGCCTTTGTGTCCTTTTATGTACTTGTACACCTCTGTGGCAGGATTTATATATTCAAGCACACATAGCATAACTTCTTTTTTGTTCGACAATTGCAGTCTTAGTGGCTTGCTCCGGTTGAGTAATTACAGTATGCTCTACGATTTTGCTAATTGTTTAGAATCTGGTGTTAGGCTTTGGATCTCACTATGTTTATGTGCTAAAGAACTTGGGCTTTGTTATCTTTTGCATTGTCTAATGTAATTATCACTAATTAGTTGTAAGTTTGTATGGTCAGTGTAATGTGATTGTCTTTCTATGCTGATTGATTATGTTTCTTTACACTATTTTATCATTTACATGAATTATCCATTACTTCTACATGTTTTTATATTTTTTATATATACAAAATCAGTTGTTTTTTTTGGTACCAACTATATATACATACATACATATACATATATATATATATATATATATATATATAAAATAAGAAGAAAAAGAAAAGAAGAAGAATAAGCTAACTATCACTGCTGCAGGTCTTGCTGCAACAACCATGGCCAACTCTCTCAGTCTCTCTTCTGGCATCGAAGAGGAAGTTGCTGCAACACCCATGGCCACCTCACTCTTCCAGCCATAGTTGTCAAGGCATTGCCTAGGTGCCTTGTTGGTGTCACCTAGATGCTGTGACAGCTATGTTTCCAGTGTTGAAAATCTCGAGAAAATGGGTTTAAAAGACGTATAAAAATAAATAAGTTTTAAATTTCACTTGTAACCCCTTTCCTAAAAAGTACATCTTAAAATATTAAAAGTCTCATATTTTACATTTTAACCCCTGAAAAAATTCATATGCCCCCCCCTTTGCATGTGCACTCCTAGGCGTCTGGCTGCCACCTTGGGTCGTTGTCGCTGTGACAACTATGGTATCTTTTTGGCTATTTCTGTTAGATGATGAAGGACCACATGATTGTTGCTCTTTGCTGGAAAGGATACGTAATGGTACTATTCAAAATGTTCTCTGGGTAACAAAAGGAAAACAGAGAATGATTAATGGGGGACCGGAAAGGAGAAAAGTGAAGCTTGGAAGAAATCAGAATTGCAAGGGGAAAGAGAAGAAACCGTGGAGGAGAAGAAGAAGTAGAAAAAGAAGAGGGGGGAGGGGGGAGGAGGATTGCACACGCATACAAACTCAAACTTTAATTCATTCTTCATTATCTCCAATGATGGGGAATTACATCATATATAAAGAGAAATAAAAGACTCCTAAAAATAAGACTCACTATTTAACTAGGAAACTTACCCAAATAAGGAAGCTAAAAACAATTGGAAACTAGATATCCTAGTAGCTAACTTCTAAAATAAAGAGAGATTAAAATAAACTAAAAACATTATTTCCCAAATAACATACATTCCTAAAATCCTACTAAATCCAAACACTCAAATTGGACCCGGTTTGTCTCCGCCTGAATACGCAACTGGGTTTGGGTCGGCCCGGTCCAGGATTCTCCTGCATCAATGATCTTTCTGTGCAGTGGGATAATTGTGTATGGTATTTCAATGGTAATTGGCTTCTTGACCAAAGAAATTTGAGGATATTGGGAATTAGGCTGATGGGGTTAATGAATATAGCTTTATTGATGAATAGGCTTTGGTGGTTTAGCTGTAAATCATTAGATTATAGATGGAGATTTTGCTTTTATATATTGGGTCGGTTTTGTGGGGGTAGGATCCATGAGGATGAGCTTGTCAAATGGGGTATGTGTAAGTGGAAGAATGTTATGAAGAAATATGAATCCTTTTCAGAAAGGGTGGTGTTCAAGGTGGGCAGAAAATGAAACCCAGGGAAGGTTTATGACTTAGAGAAGTGTAGGTTGTTTCATGTTATTTATACAGAGGTAATTATTAATGAATTTTAGATAGGGTAATGTGGAACCCAGGATTTGGAAGAAACATAATTAAGAGTCTTAGAGAGAAAAGGAGTGTGAGAAGGATGGACTTGCTGGCTGTTCTCACTATTACTTATGTTCTAGGTTAACAATTCCTCTCTCCTCATCCCCCCCCCCCCCAAATAAATGAATGGAGATTTTCATTTGGGTTGCGGCTATGGGCAAAATTCTAACAGTGTACCAGCTTAATAATAGAGATTTGGACTTGAATAAAATGCTAAATGTTTCTGTATTGGGGGGGGGGGATTTGGGAGAGGGTGTGAATCTTTCTTAACAGTGTACCAGCTTAATAAGAGAGACTCTAGTCAAGCAGCCTTTATGTTTCATATGATTATTTTGTATTTGTATGTATAAGAACACAATATATAATAATATAACCAGTCACTCCCTTATTGTATACCATCTTGTGTTGGGGGGGGGATGTTTCCCTCCTGTATTGTTGTTAATAAAGTACTTATGATTGATAATACATTGTTATAGGTCTAAAGTAATTCTAGTACATAGTAATCTTATTTTGTGGTTGTAGACACTCAATGGGATTCTATAAACAAATTTATTTTTTTCTTTTTTGTATGTAAAAAAATATTATTCTTTAGATTTGGTGCATCTCTGTTTCAATTATGTTTCTGGCTTTTTGCATTACTAAAATTCCTTTTAGTGTCACATGGGTTTCAAGTATAAAAATTTTAGATGCTGCTTCCTTGTTTCCTCAACATTCATTGCTGCCTTGTGGTCATGATATGAGGGTGCATGACTTGAATGATATGCTATGCTGCATTAGATGCTAGAATTTGCATGTTTATGGTTTCAACTTTTGTTTCTTTACAGGCAGCATGTGATGATGCAGCTGAGAAAATGGAAAGGGCTTTTGTTCTTCAGTTGTTAGGTTCTGTTGTTGCCGATAACAGCAAGGAGGTTCAATTTATTTTCATTTGCAGAAATTTCAAAATTTTGTGTGTGTGTGGAACAGACTGCTTACTTAAAAAAAAGGGAAATTTGGTTGCTGTTAGACTTCTGTTTCATTTTTTTTTTTGTTTTTTTGGTAGAACTTTTATTTCATTCTGATTCAGACTTTTGGGTAGAACTTCTGTTTCATTCTGATTCAGATACTTAGTGCTGCTCACTTATTTTAGCAGCTTAAAGATATGGTATGGTGGTGTGGATACTTATGAAAAAACATGTTTTGCTTTTGTATGATGATCTGTACATTGAATAACTTGGTTTTTTAGCATCGTTTCTGACTCCTTCGGGAGGTAGATGTGCATACCACCGACAACACGGTAAAAATGTGCAATTTACTTTATGTGTCTAAAACAGGTGTGAGATGTTTCCCACCTATATATACTTCATGAAATAAACAATGTGTGTTAGTTCATTGCCTTCTTTATTCTTCTAAAACGTCATTTACTTATCCACCCCCTTCAAAAAAGAAAAAAAGGAAAAAGAAATAACACAGTATTTTTTTGCCAGACTTGTTGTACATATGTCTTTGAGTGGTACATGAGAATCTCCTGATTGCTGGCTGGATGAGACTAAAAACGTTAATGTGTCAAGTAAATGATTTTAGTTCATTATACTCTTTACTTCGCCCTCCCTCCTTTTTTTCTTTTGTGTGTGTGTGTGTGTGTGTGGGGGGGGGGGGGGGGGGTTGTAAATAAATGTTGTTACTAGAAGAATAAAGTATAGCTGTAGTAATTTATTAAAGGGGGGGGGGGGGGGAGAGAACATAGTATATACTATATAGTAGCAGAGTCCTTATAGGAGGATAATTGTCCATTGTTTTCTGAGAAGGCCACAGCCTAAATATTATACATCATGATTAAATCAAGAGGTATGGTGTCCCCAAAACAAACTCAAGGTTGGCCTGATTGGGTCATCCATTGTTTTGCCAAGTAATTGCAATATCATTTGCTGTCCCTGGCCTCTATTGGAAAAGAGCATTTTAATCTTGAAGCAAGGTGGCAGTAAAACCTAACAAGATGTGAGAATTTCAAAGATTTCACTGATTAGCATCTCCAAGATTTTACTGATCACATTCACTTCACTGTTGACTTGATTATATGGCCTATGGAATTTTTTTTTTATTATACACTGTAACCCACCTTAAATGCAAGTTTCAAGCTTTTGATGCCATATAGTTTTTGGTCTCTCTCTCTCTCTCTCTCTCTAGAAACTTACCTAGTTCAACAGATACCTGCTTGTGCTCCCAAAAGTTCATGTTGTTTTTCTCAATGAAATAATTGGAAGCATTTTATTGCTCTCCCAGTACTGAAATTCAATTCATCAGGAATATCTCAGTTGGGGGGTGGCAGTGGGTTGGGTTATGGAAATGCACCAACTGGATCTGAACCTGTTAGGAATAGCTGACCTAAAAGCTGGTTAAGCATGGAGGGTTGGTTGAGATCCTTGCAAAGTGATATGGAACCAATTTTTAGAAATATCTACCAAACAAGCCACTTTTTTCTGATTGAGTCTCCGTGTGTTCCCATGCATGGGCTTGTTGGTGGGACTATTGTTGGACCTAATCTTGGGCTTCCCTAGGGCTAGCTTATGAGTCTTAGGTCCATTGCTGAACAGCTCATACCGTTATTATGATTTTTAAAAATTGTAATATTGAACACAGGATTAAAAGGGGACCCACTTACAGGGTTTCTTGTGTGACAAAGATTGTGTACAATTCAATTCTCTGGCTACTAGTTCTTTCTGTGAGAAGAATGGCTCAGGGCTTCAGTTTCTGCTTTTTATCTGTGGTTCATTCTACTGTTAAATAGATCAAAACTAATCGACATTAGGCTGTGGGACTTCTCAAAGACTATCTTATAAATTGCTCCTTCCATGGTTTTGGACATTTTTTGTTCTCTTCTGTTCTCCTCTTTCTTGGAAGGTAATTGGGTTAATGATTACTGTTTTAGCAGTTGAAGATGGTTTTGAATCCAGATTTCTGGTAGTGAGCTTTCAGACTTTACTGACTTGGCAAGGAACTGTGTTGGTTGACTTATGTAAGTCAGAAGTGGGTGAACAAGGGTTTTGTTTACTGATCTAGTAGCAAACTACCAGAATTTACCAATTTAGAAAGCAATGGCTCTAGTTTAACTGTTCAACTCAGGAAGTGGGAATTGTAGTCCGTGTTTCTATAGATCTTTTTTTCTCTTTTCTTTTTAATATATATTTTTGGTGTGCTGGTATTATCTGGATTTTCTTTTTCCTGACCATTGTACTCTCTGACCGGTACATATTTCTCAGTTAAGATTTGTAATCTTCTCCGATCTAGGAATCCATTGACAGGGCCTTTGCTTACAGTTGCACGTGTAGTTCAACTCTTCTTCCATTTTCTACTGGACAAATTCATCCCTGGGATGAGCTAGTCCTTGACTTATAATGCCTTCTAATAGTTAGCAGCCAAAGGGATCTCCAATATATGACCCAACATGACTCACACTTATAGGAGCTTGGGTTTGGAGTGTCATTTGGTTTTGTTTCATATTTATCTCTCCATTCTTAAATATGTTTTGATCCCCTCTCAGATTCATGACTACCAATTTGTTCTTCATTTGAGAATTTTTCATGTGATGCAGGTACTCAAGCAATCAGCAGAAGATTATATCAAAGGATTTGACCCTTCATCACATGTGAGTTTTATATATGTTATTCAGATTTGCTACATATGTAGGACTAAATTGATGTCATGTTCAGCTTTGAAAATGATGTGCCTTTCTGAGGCTTGCAATGGTTTGATGGCATGTTTTATTGAACTGAATTTCCTCTGTCTGCTTATTTTCCTTTGGTGGATAGCTATTCATATTATTTTCGATGGAATTTCAGGCTCTCCCGCAACGTGAACAGCTGGAAAAGCAATATTGTGATGAAGTACAGCCAGAACCTTATACTAGCTTATTCAGGGTTGCTGCTGTCAAAAATGTAATTTCAGACCCTGATGTACCTCGCGGTTGTGATGCAAATTCACCAGAGTATGGCCCTTTGCTGTAAATTGTTACTGATAAATTATTATTATTGAAAAGAAAAAAATGAATAAGTCTCTTTTATTATTACTATTATTGTTTTACCACTATTTATTATTAGGGGGCAGTTTTCCTAAACAGTCTGTATAGGAAGCCTCTCCTAAAAGGCCCTAAAAATCTGATACATGACAGATTAGATGGGGCTCAAATTTTGTTGACATGTAGATATCAAGATCCCCTGCTCAAATGTCAAATTTCAGCCCAAACAGAGTTTGCCAAGTGGCAAAATAGAGCTTTGAAAAATCCAGGACTGTGGGAGAGTGCACAACAGTAGTCGGAGTACTAAAGGGGTGCATGGACACATGTGGATGCATGCCAATACACGGGAGAATATTTCATTTAATTGGGCTTTGACATTTGACACACGACTAATCCATACCATATCCCCTCTCTAAGTTGGATTTTGGGTTAAGAAAGTAAGTAAGAGAGGAGGAAGAAGTTGGAGGAGGAAGAAGGAGACAAGAGAGAAGAAGGAGAACAATATTTCGGTAGAATATGTTGTGAGGGATAGCTCTCCACACTTATATTATTTCATTAATAGACTTTGAGAATATTACATACACCTCCCTAGGGAGGTAAAAGATAAGAGAGGGATAAAGTAGAAAATACACAATAGGGCAACTAGATATAAGACTAGTTCCCGAACTACCCTTATCACATGAGTTCTAACAACACTAACACTCTATCCAGCGGTCGGAATAGCCACTTCTGTCCATCCGACATAATGATAGTGGTCTGTTTAGGAAGCCTCGGTTTTTCCCTTCTTTTTTTTTTATTTAACTTATTTTTATCCTTTTTAGGACTTAAAATGTTGATTTCTGCAAATGTTTCAATTAACATGTGTAGTTTCTGAATTTTTTTTCTTCTATTATACTATTCAATATGTTGGCATTTCAGGCTTGGATTTACACCACCTGGCTCTAAACCAAAAGTTGGATCTGGAGATAGGGATGAGACAGTGACTGGATTGTTGCAAAATTTGTCATTGGAAGGATTAAATCCTCAGTGGATCAGACCTCTTCCACCACGACTCCCAATACAAGATGGGGAGGCAAGACTCTTACATGACAAGTTAATGTTTAATTATTCTTGAGATTTGCCTGTCTTATTGGGCTTAGCACTTTCCTGATCTTTTGCAGCTTGTGTGGCTGAACCCTGACAATAACCATGAGCTGTTATGGGACTATGGTATGTGTGCTGACACTAGCAGAGGGGCTGCAGTTAGGGAGTTGATTGCAAAAGCCTTGAGGGGACCACTTGTACCTGCACAACAGGAGGTGTGTGTTTACTGTGCTCTTAGAGGAATGGTGACAGTTATCCTAAAAAATGAGGTGAAGCCTAGTAAGTTATAAGTATATCATCAGTTGTGTACTTATGTTCTGGAAGTACCAAAAGAAGGGGGGGGGGGAGGCAAAGGTTAAGAGCAAAGAAAACATCAGTACATGACTAAAGAAGAAATTAGCGGCCATTCTCCAAAATCAGGGCCATACATTCCATGGGAACCTTCTGAAGAATGATACCTAATTATCAATTTAAAAGCTTTTTGTGTTGGCCAAGTTAACCAGTTTTATAGAAATAAGCTTCCCTATGAAAGATCTTGCTCGCGAGGGACTGGCCTTCCACATATGCGGTTCTGAAATATAGTTTTCTATTCATATTTTATGACCACTGGGTAGATATATTCTCCCGAGTCCTGGGTATGTAGATGGGCCTGAAGCAAACAGTTGATCATGTACTAGTACACTCTGACAAGCCAATACAAGTACTAGTACTCCCTCACTTGTGCTAAGACAGCTCTCTCCTTGCAATGTTAGCCTTTTCATATAATGACCAAACATCAGGAGCTAATAAGTGCTTTTTCAGTTTGGGTTGAGTATCTGTGAAGTACTAGACTGAAAAAGCCAAACAAATCTTAAAGCCCTTCATTTTGAATTTCATCATATGAAAGTTCTATAGTTTGCCGAAAAATGGGAACTTTTTGAAGGGGGGGAGTGATGTAGATCAATTCAATCGAAGAGGGGAAGGATAAGCTTGTGCAAGGGGAAGAAAGCTGCTTTCTTTCTGCGGCTCTGAGTCTGTTTTATCTATTTTGAGTTGATTCTAGTTCAGTTACTGAACCAGTGGTGGGCTACTTTTAAGTTACTTGGGCCAAATTCAATTCATAGGAGCCTTAGAGATGGTTTGCGGTTTTAAAAGATCTCCTGAAATTTAGGAGATAAGATTTAGTCAACAGCAGCTTGCGTGTGGATGTGGTGGGGCCCAGTTAAAGAAGTTTTAAGCTTAGCAATCTCTATTTCTGGAAACCAGATCTTCAAGACAAGTCGTGGATCAAGATAGAGTCTAGTTCTTTTTACCAAATATGACATCGGATAGAGCCTATTGGAGGGTAAGGATCCATGTAGCAGACCCCATTTAGCAGAGATTATCCTGACGTGCTGGGCTGTGACTCTGTCTAATGTAGTCCTAGATTCGAATAATCAAACTAGGAACTAAACTAGGATCTTTTCATCAAAGGATGGTTCAGATTAGGGAAAATTTGTATAGCAGATCTTCAATGGCAGCAGCTTGAAGATGAAAAGAGAGTCTCCCGATCTTAACAGATGCAAGGAGTTGATTGGAGATCCACCAATCCCTTCACCTTGACCTCCCGATCTGAACAGACGCAAGGAGTCAACTGGAGATCCACCAGTTTTTTCACCTTGATATTACTCGCAAGGCAACACTCAATAGAGCAAGGCAGCAGTAGCAGCAATGGCAGCAAGCATAAAGCTAAATTTTATTAATCAAATTCGTATTCAATACTTGGACCCCTTACAACCTTATATGAAAGACTCAAAATTAGACTCCTACACTAAAAAAGAATGGCCTAACCCAATCCTTAACCTATTAGCTAACTTAAACTGACTAGGAAACTGAAATAGACTCAAAATAGAGTCATAATCCAACCCAACTAAACAACTAAAAGAAAACTAATAAAATCACTTAAATTGAACCACTGGTTCAAACCAGCTTTGGACCGGTTCAATTTAAAACATTACAAACATGAAAATAAACTAAGTATAAGGTTAATCCCGTATGCAACCTATGCACCCATACTTTAGGCCATTAAAGTGGCCTATTACATAGAAAACCCATGGGATCAAAGGCCTAACATGTATGTAACCCAACCCTAGACTTATTCCTAATAAATTAAGCCCATTTGGATGAATCTGCATCAATTCTCCTCAGCTTGAAAAAATTCATCCCCGAATTTTGCAGTGATGAGGGGGAAACAACATGTGATTAGCAGCTTTGATTATCCCCAAACAAAATTCCGGTGATGCAGGAACATTGGGGATAAAATCTTCAAGGCGTGGAGCTTTCTCTTCGAAGAACCATGGTGGCATAACAAACTCTATGTGTTCGTTTTCTAAATCAACAACTTCTGTGAATGTCCTGCCCATAGAGTCTTCAGTGTTAGCAACCTTCTTATTGAACACTTGAGACACAAGGTTCACCTTTTCAAGAACAGCATCTTGAAGGTCATTGCCTTCCTGTGGAGTGTTCTCAACTACCTCTTCATCTTTTGCTGTTTCCGCTTTGTCTTCTTTGATTTCTTCGACATTGACCACTTAAGTAGAATCTTCTACATGTTGACTTTCCATCTTTGAAGCTATAGGGATTGACTCTTTCTTTTCAACACAATTCACTGTCACTTCAGCTTTATCTTCAAATTGTGCTCTCTCAATTTCCTTTGGCAATGTAAATTTGTATTCTCTGTACATGTCTTCTTTGTAATCCTTGTGCCTATCCCTGTCTTCCCCATGCCTTTTATAAGGTCGGTGAACTTGGGATTGGACCTGATATTTGTCCCAAGGTTCGAAAACTCGGGTCTCGGTGGCATCTCGGCCAGGCCAGAAACCGAGTTGAGCCGAGATCTCGGCGAGTTGTTGCATTTATTTTTTTTTGGACTCGGACCCCCAACTCGGTGGGTTGTACACATATTTTGGGTCTGAAACTTGGTATCCAGCCTATTTCAGGCCATTTAAACACAATGGCATGCCCAGATTTGCCAAAAAACAAGTACAAATATGAGTTTCACTTTGGACCATAGGTTGGTAGGCGACGAGTCGTACTAAAACAACATAATCTATATATAATTTAGTAAAATATAGCAAATTAGCAATCAAAACATTCTAATTAGCACACATCAATCAAGACATTCAAATAAAATGTACATTACATCAATGTTCACTTAATTTGTTACATAAAATGAGATTGAACAAGAAATTCATCCCTATATCGATCCACATAGAATTCCCATGTCATGGAATTGCTATAGTGTTGCAGATAGTGTGACACAGCTTCCATATAAGTCTTCTAATCAACATATACCAATCTCCCTATCTTAGGGTACATGGGAGGTTGTTGGTATGAGGTGTAAGATCCACTGCTACTGTCATATTGAGTTTGAGGCATGTATGACTGGTTTGGGACTAGGAATGTATACTCAACACCTGACCCAGAGCTTTGACTGTCATACTCAGCTGCTGACTGCCCATACTGACCATAGGCACTATAATCGAAGCCGGTGCTCTCACTGGCCATAGTCATAGCCATAATGATCTTTGAGATGATTTCCATATGATGCTCACTAGTAGTATCTATACTCATGCTTCCGAAACTTGTAAGCATGGTGTTCATCTCTTTGTTGTCCTCCTCTTGAGCATATGGTGATGTGAGTGTTTGCGACCCTTCTTTCTGTTGTATGTTTTAGGGTGGCCACCATGGTCTTGATCTTGAGTGGCATGCGTAAACTGAGACTCACCGCTGAAACGCACAGGGTCCTCCTGCGTTCCAACTTCTTGCTCGTACTGCTCGCGCATCCCCTCATGACGATCATCATAATAACCGCCACTCCGCATGCCACTAGCAGCAGCAGCTTCACCACCACCACCACCAGCATCACCATCACCATCACCATTACTAGCATCACCAGTGTCATCACCACCACCATCATCATCATCATCAGGACTTCCTACAGCAGGCTCAAAAGGTTTCGGTGACTCTGCATGTGCACGCCCCTCTTGCGTCGACATATATTCATCAACATCAGTGCCGGTTACAGACGCAATGGTGGGGTCAGGCCTACCCCCAGATTGATCCATATCAGGTGTACCACGATCCCTCACCCACTGGAATAGGGGATCCTCATCGTCATCAGAGTCCTCTTGAAAAATGTTGGACAGTTCAATGGGTTCTTTATCATTGGCCTCAATTCCTTCACGTATGTGCCTCATCCTTAATCTCATATTGTAGTGCACATACATAAGCTGCTCTAGTCGTTCGTTACCCAACCTGTTCCGCCTCTTTGAATGTATCAATGAGAATGTACTCCAGTTGCGCTCACATCCGGAGGATGAACAAGTTTGTGAGAGCACTCTCACTGCTACCTTTCTCAGGTTGGGTGAACTTGTACCATAAAGCACCCACCAGTCGGCTGCATTACAAATATAGAATAGTAAGAATATGTACATTCTAAAGAGATAAAATTATAATTCATAAATGTAATATCATGCCACCTACCAGGGTCTGACTTTTGTCTACCCTCCACTGTAGCTAGTCAACCGAAACTTGCTGAGGCCTCTCTGAAGTATTTGATCTATTTTCAATTTGAGGCATTAGTATTTCCTATTTAGTAATTACATTCATAAACTAACTACCAAAGTGCCAAAGTCCCATACTCTCACCTTATCATTGCAAGCAGCTTGTGTCTTTGGATGGGGCTCCAACTTCTGAGTAACAGCTTGAACTGCCTCTAACAATTCTATGTCTAGCCCAAGATCATGGGAGTAGTGATACTTTGGATTCAAATAGTATCTTTGGTAAAGTAAACACCACAAATATGATTTGTTAGTGACTTAATTGCTTTAATGCCTTTAGGGTTTTGAATATGTAAATGTAAAAAAGTTATAACATTTAAAGTATAAAGTATGTTGAACTCACCAGCCTTATGCAATGGATGACTCAAGTGCTTCTCCCACCGCTCATCAATGATGTTAGTGTAGGACTTTGCACTTCGAGGTATAGCAGCTCTAACCATTTCCTTCATTTTTTGGATGGCAACATAAATGTGGCCCAAAGTAGGCTTCTTCTTTGTATCAACCATCCTCAGTACTGCCACCACTGGCTCTAATATGCCAACCACTTTCCCCAAGTCCTTCCAAAATCCATCATTTGCAATGGTCTGTTGTGCTACCTTTGCTTCTTCTGACTTAGAACCTTGCCAACCAAACCATTCATGACTTGCAAACATACACCTTAGACCTATCGCCTTACTCTGAAAACTCTTCAATGCAATGTAATTGGTGGTAAATCAAGTGACACCAGGCCTCACTAAATCTCCATTGCATTTCTCCCTCATCAAGGCTAAAGCATAAGAATGGTTGTACACAAAAGTTGTCACTTGTCTTGCCCTATTTACCACACCCGCCACCAAAGTCTTTTTCCCTATGTCCTTCAGCATTAAATCAATAGAATGGACTGCACATGGGGTCCAAAAGAGCCGGATCCTCTTACTCTTCTTATTCATCAACTTCTCTCCAGCCTTTTTATAGTTGGAACCGTTATTCGTCACAATTTGGATAACGTTCCTTGGTCCTACCTCCTCCACCACTTACTTCAACTCCTTATACAAGTATGATGCATCCTTTATATGCTTTGATGCATCGATAGACTTTAAGAATATAGTCTTTCCATTGCAACTCACCATGAAATTTATGATGGACAGCCTAGTAGGTCCAGTCCAACCATCAGCCATAAGAGTAACCCCATATGTCTCCCACATTGGCTTCAAACCATCAATGTATTCTTTTAACTCCTCTACCTCCTGAGGCAAGTATACATTGTATAATTCAAATGGTGAAGGTCCCTTCCATCCTGCACCAGCCTTCCCTGCAGCATCAAGGAATGCATTATAGTATGTTCCTTGTGCTACATTGGCTAGAATGCCATGGTAAAGCATGAACTTGCTGAAGGCTTTTCGTGCTTTCTCTTGTTTACCACCAAATACTTGTGGGATGGTTGGCTGGTAGGCATCTTGTTGCCTAAAAGTGGTGGGATCCTGCTCAAAAATGGGTTCTGGACCTTGTACTCGTGGTCGGGTTTGGGGTCGTGGTATATTTCTTGTCCCAGTGCTTCTCCTCCTCTCATCTTCTTGCACTGGTGCAGCTGAGCCAGATCCACCAGCTCCTCTTGCTTGCTCATATGCTCTTATATTATCAAAATGAAAACTTTGTCTACTCTCAGCCAAAGTCTGCTGGTAAATTCTCCATTCAGCCTTTGATTGAAACTCACCAGGTGGAGGCCCAATGTCAGTATCATCTCCGCCATAGACCTCTGCACCAGCCCTCTCTAGTATTGCCTCATTAAACTCTTGTTGCATTCTTTCCCTCTCAGATTTTTTTAATCTTCCTCCTTTCAAATGTTGTGTCATTGCCACTTTCACTTGGATAGGAACATTTGGGCATGATGAAACATCCTTGCCTGTACCAGACAAGTGTTGCTTTAACCTGGTGGCTCCTCCAGATAGCAACTTCCCACAATAATTGCATTTGGACTTCTTTTTGTCTGCGGACATGGGAACTCCATGTTGCCATGCTATATCAGACATTATATACAAAATGTCTTATGTTTTACACTGTTACATAAAAAAGCATGTATTAATAACCATGGATCACTTAAAGTAAGGTATTCAAGACTTAAAGTATGCTATTCATAACTCTTAAACGTAATGTCAAGCTACTAGAACTATGAAATAACTATCTCTTATTTATCCCCTAAACCTAGTATTTATTTGTTAATAAAAAATAATATTTTGAATTTTTTTTAAAACTATTTATACCTTAAAGTATAAGAAAAATATAATGTAATGATGAATTTGACACCATTTGAAGTTGAATATTATGTACATATGTTGTACATAATTTTCCATAAGCAATAAATATTTTTCCTTAATATTATATATATATTTTAAAATTTTATAATATATTTATTAAATCTGAAAAATAAAACAATTTTTTTAATGGGTGAAAATAAAAATTTAATCCATGGGGCTGTAGAGCATCCCAAGTAGTTTAACATATATCAAAATCATTTTCAAACAATCACTATTCATCCTATTTTTTTCATTTTCTTTTTTCAAATAAATCATTTATTTTTTCAGAAATTATAATAAATAATTTATTAACTGAAAAAAAAATCCGACTCCATGAAGTGATAGATCGGGCAAAGATGTTCAACATATATTAAAACCATATGAATCTAACAAGGATTATAAAATTTTTTTTTGGAAAAAATAGATTTGGGGAAGAAATAGAAAACACCTTTGAAATCTTGCAAATAGGTGATGATGTTCCAAATTGGCACTTGAATCTTCACTTTGGCACTTCAATCTGACTCCAAACAGTGCATTCCATCTAACAATCGAAAGAAAGAAAAAGAAATTTGAAGGAGAGGTGTTTTTCCCCTTGGTTTAGAGCCTATCGAGTTCTGTTCCTGCTCTCTCTTATGTTGGAAATGGGTTTTTGGGTGAAAATTGGGCTGAATACAAGTAAATAGCACCTTTGGGCCCAACCGAGATATCGCCGAGATCTCGGCGAGATATTGTTTTTTTTGTATTGAAAATATCTTGATTTTAACCTTCGAGATATCACCGAGATCTCGGCCGAGAAATTGCACTTTTAGGAACCGACTAGTAACTCGACTCGTTATTGCCCAAAACCGAGAAACTCGACGAGATCTCGCGAGTTCTCGAACCTTGATCTGTCCTCATCTAGGGGAATGTTGATGTCCCTCTGAGGAGTAACCTGTCGTTGCTCAATCAGGTGCAACCTTTCAGTGATAGTCCTCTGTTCAGCTCTGATCTCTTCAAATATAGCCTTTTGCTTAGCAGTGAACTTCTGAAACATCTCGAACATTGCTGCCATAGGATTGGGTGGGTGTGGCAGCTCTGTATTTAGAACTGGATTGCCATGTTGATCCATGGCTCTGATACCAATTAATGTAGTCCTAGATTCGAATAATTAAACTAGGAACCAAACCAGGATCTTTTCATCAAAGGATGGTTCAAATTAGGGAAAATTTTTATAGCAGATTATCAATGGCAGCAGCTTGAAGATGAAAGAGAGCCTCCCGATCTTAACACATGCAAGTTGTCGATTGGAGATCCACCAATCCCTTCACCTTGACCTCCTGATCTGAACAGATGCAAGGAGTCAATTGGAGATCCAACAGTTCCTTCACTATGATATAACTCACAAGGCGACACTCGATAGAGCAAGGCAGCAGCTGCAATGGCAGCAAGCATAAAGCTAAATTTTATTAATCAAATTCGTATTCAATACTTGGCCCCCTTACAACCTTATATAAAAGACTCAAAATTAGACTCCTATACTAAAAAGGAATGGCTTAACCCAATCCTTAACCTATTAGCTAACTTAAACTGATTAGGAAGCTGAAATAGACTCAAAATAAAGTCATAATCTAGCTCAATTAAACAACTAAAAGAAAAACTGATAAAATCACTTAAATTGAACCACTGGTTCAAACCAGTTTTGGACCGGTTCAATTTAAAACATTAAAAATATGAAAATAAACTAAGTATAGGGCTAATCCCGTATGCAACCTATGTACCCATACTTTAGGCCCATTAAAGTGGCCTATTACATAAAAAAACCCATGGGATCAAAGGCCCAACATGTATATAACCCAACCCTAGACTTATTCTTAATAAATTAAGCCCATTTGGATGATGAATCTGCATCACTGTCCTCTTACTATTTTTCATCTTTCATTTGTCATTTCTATTTTTCATTTCTCACCTCTTTCCCCATTCCTCCTTTCCCATCTTTTCTTTCCCTTTCTTGGTTAGAACTCTGTTTTCACTACTTTGTTTTGTTTGGATCCATGTAGCCGACCCCATTAAGTTGGGATAAGGCTGAGTTTGTTGTTAAATCTCTATTTCTGGAAACCAGATCTTCAAGACAAGTCGTGGGTCAAGATAGAGTCTAGTTCTTTTTGTTATATTTCAGTTATGGGGACAGATCTTGCGTAAGAGTTATTTGGAAGTTTCCTAACTCAAAAGGAATCTCATTTTATGTCTTGCGTAAGAGGGATTCTTGTATCTAGTAGTTTCTATTTTCTGAGTTTAGTTACTGTGTACGTATGGAGTCTAGAATAGTTTCTATTTCTTTGTTTTTTGTACTTTATTTAAGCATTGTACTGCTGTAATGGAGATACAATTGAATGAAAGAGAGTTTTGGCTTCAGCCTTGTTGGTGCAGTGGTGATGCAGTTCCAGCCCTGTTGTGGTGATTCAACAGGTTGTGTATGGTGGTGATTCCATTCCCGCAGGCCTAGCGGAGAATGTAGGTCATATCTTCTTCTTATTATTTGTTTAATTCGCTGCAGTATTTCTTTTCTCAGTTTAAAAATTTTCCAGATCTGAATATCTTCTTTCCCATGCTGATCTGTTTGTCTCCATTCCTATTTTCTCTCATGCGACAACTGACCGTCGAGAGTCCTATTTGGTAACGCTGTTGGATAAGGATTTGATGGTTGTCTTATATCAGATGTTACATAACTTGCAGATGCCCTGTTTTAAGCTTCCATATATCTATTACTCTACCATGTCACTGCAATCCAGTCGTTGGATCACTTTGATCTGTTAGTTAGGTTCCTATTTTCAAGCATTACCTTACCTCCTTGGCGCAACGGTAAGGTTGCTCTATTATGACTTAGTGGTCGCAGGTTTGAGTTGGGAAACAGCCTCTCCATAAAGCGGGAGTAGGCTGTGTACATTGCGACCTCCTCAGACCCTGCGGTAGCGGCAACCTCATGAACTGGGTAAGCCCTTTTTTTTTCTACCTTTGACCAAAGTTTCAGCCAGATCTCTTTTCTGCTGATCTGTATTTCTCCCAAAAAAAAAAAAAGAAGATCTAGAGTAGCTATTTTCTAGTATCTTCTCAATTCACTGTGATTCTGTCCTTTGTTCTTGCTTCCTAAACTGTCCTACAAGTTAGTGAAACTCATCAGGGAGAATGATCAAAGGGTGATTTGTTTGTTAATTTATTTATTTTTCAAATTCACTGGAAAAATTTTCTTAGATGCGTGTGCTTGCGGACTTGGACTCTAACCTTATTGCTAGAGATGTCTGAAATTTTGATTATAACTTTGAAACTAGTCTTGAAACTGTAGTCTGCAAATAGAATGGTGATGAATGCCCAAATAATACTTTTGGAATAAAGAGAAGGAATAGGAAACTGTGAAGAATTTATAAAGAGCATTGAAAATTAATGATTTTTGAAAAGTAAAGCATACTTAATGATGGAAGGCTAGAAAGAGCTTGCAGAGTTGTTATTTGCTACCCCATTTTGCTTTCCTTTTCTTTTGGAAAAAAAGAGTTTGCTTTCGTTTTTACCCACTAGAAATCTAAAAAGGCACCAGAGATATTTTCCGAATACTGGTTATTTTGTTTTAAATGACCATGTGATTACTTACCACATCTGATAAGGGAGAAGGAATGTTGCTCTTACTTATCAAAATTTTGAAACCTCATGGCCAGGCTTCAAGATTTCGTTTCGACTGGGATTTGACCTTGGTCGGAACCAAAATTTACCATCGGAAAGGCATCGAATTGGTTGAAATATACTACCAAAATGGCACCAAAATTTGTTCTATTTTGGTGAAAAACCCAAAATAAATTTTTTTTGGGAGTGGGGGGTGGGGGTTGTTCTACCTATCTATCTTACCCAATGGAACCTTGACTACATCTACTAGAGTGGGGGAGGAAGTTTTTGGGGGGGGGGGGGAGTGGGGCACAAGGTGAAGACAGGAGAGTCCAACCTTTGACCTCCTTGGAGCCTGCACTGTACTGGCAAGGCACTGACCAACTGAGCAAGCAGTTGTCTAAAAAAAAAGAAAAACCAAAACATTGAAGAAACCGAAATAGGTTGCCGAAATTTTGAACCATGCTCATGGCCTCCTACATGATTTATTCTCTTCACTTACTCTTTGATTCTATTTCCAGCAAGTTTTGGTGGAGTTGGCAAATGACCCGAAGCTCGTATACCACTGTGGACTGACTCCACGAAAGTTACCTGTACGCATTTACAGTTTCACAGAGTTATTTCTTTAATATTTTGTGTCTGTTCTTAAGAGGCCTTTTTTCTTGCTTTCAGGAGCTGGTAGAACACAATCCCCTTATTGCTGTTGAGGTTCTTATAAAGTTGATGAATTCTGCTGAAATTTCAGAGTAAGTGTTTAATTATTTATTTTTTAATTACCCTTTTATTTTTGAAATTTCTGAAAAGTATATACAGATCTTACTGTCTGATGTTTTCTACCTGAACTTGTGGTACAGATATTTCACAGTCCTTGTAAATATGGACATGAGTCTACACTCCATGGAAGTTGTAAACAGGCTAACTACAGCGGTTGATCTGCCCACCGAATTTGTGCACATGTATATCACAAATTGTATATCATCCTGTGAGAACATCAAGGTCCTTTACTTCCCCTTTTCTTTGCGCATGTGATCTTCACCCCAACCCCCTGCATGTGCTCTCTGATCATACCAAAGAACTCATCTAATGGTGTTAAATTATACTTGTTATGACGGTAGTGATCTCCATCATGACTGCCAATCTGGAGGAAAAAATTGACAGAGTTAGTGGGTCTGGATTGAGGGACTATATAACACGAGAAATCTGGCACAACAAAATATTTTTTTTCGCTCAAGGCTGCACAACAAAACTTGATTATAAATGGGTCATGTTTTGGTTGAGGGTGTCTAAGCCGCAGGTCATGTTAGGTTGGGATTCGTTGACAGAATCACTAAATGGGCCATGTTCAGATTGGCCAGAATCTGACATAACCCGAACACGACATAATCCATTACCACCCGTACTCCATATTCACCCCTACTGAGAACTCAGCTCTTCAAGCATGTAGGTGCACTACTTCTCTAAGTATTGGAATTTTAGACATGTAACTTGATTATCAATTCTCCTATGGTGGTAATTTATGTGTGTATACTCTAGTTCTTTATTTACACTCAGCCTTTTGGAATCTTAAGCTTTTGTCAGCTAAGATATGCCTTAAAAATTATGATATTTGCCATGTGGCAAGACCCAGCGCTCTGCCCATGTGCACGGGTGAACTTTAAGCTCACATTGTACTATTGTAGTCTGTAGAAGCAAGTTTGCCTCCATATCATGCCTATTTGAGCCAGATGGGGGTTCATTTTGGCCAATCCGACTGCTGGACAGGTAAGTTATCCTCTTGATTGGCCATGTGTCAGTGTCATAGCCCATCTCAATTACTCCATGTGTACCAAATCAGAGTGTAATTGTCTCTTCTGGTTAGCATGTATTAAGGTAACCCTCTGAATTTATGCGTAGTCTTTATGCCAATAATTCTGTGAGTACTATGATCCTCAATAGGCATAAAGGAAGCTTGTCTATTTGTTCTTTCAGTTGAAATGCTTTGTGTACTTTTTGGTCTATTTTATGAACTTGATGTTTATCTTGTCTTGATTTTTGTCAGTGAATTGTGCCATATTGGGAATTCAAGCTCCTAATGTGTTCTTGTTTTATTTCTCAGGATAAGTATATGCAGAACAGACTTGTCAGACTTGTATGTGTTTTCTTACAAAGCTTGATCCGAAATAAGATAATCAACGGTGAGGACATGCTGCTAACATGTGTTTGATATTCTTATTTGATGCAATTCTTTGCATAGTCATTCTATAAGTTGGCGTGAATGTGCGCACAGATGACCATTTACTTGTTCCTACCATGTGTGCATCTGCTTGTTGGCCATGTTTGTGAAATTCTTGATTGTAAAATTCATCTTGTCCTTGGGGTCTGTCTCAGTTTCATCCTGTGGAAGACTGTTCTTGTATTTTGTAATTTTGTGCTGAAATTGGGTAAAATTATTTAGA
This sequence comes from Telopea speciosissima, assembly GCF_018873765.1. Lineage (NCBI taxonomy): Eukaryota > Viridiplantae > Streptophyta > Magnoliopsida > Proteales > Proteaceae > Telopea > Telopea speciosissima. The sequence continues at coordinate 6,890,494 of NC_057922.1, forward strand.
CTATTCAAATAGAAATGATGGAGAAAAAGGGATAGGAAAGAAGATAGAAAATGAAAATTAAAGAAATATTCATAGCATAAAATTTGACATGTTGCATTCTAAGAATAAAATCAAATGGAAGATTCACTAATATGAGATTCAACACATCACAGCCAACTTAAAATATAGAATTATCGAAATCCAATATCAGTGAAGAACAAACAAAGTCATTTAAACTAAGCACTTTTCTAGCATTAGGGGGAGAAAAACACTAAGCATTTGTCTAAGTGATATTTGAAAGAGGGCCCATGATGCCAAGGCTGTAGAACAAGGCTTCAGAACCGTTCCATCCTCAAGAAATCGGGTACAGTATGTTGAGCAACTCTGAGTGTTGGGAAAATAGACCTTGTTGCAACTGTGCTCAAGAGGCAGGATTGCAACAATATGATGCAACGACGACAATAAAGTGCAGCACCAGCATTCAGTTATTCTGTGTGAATTTAGCTCCCCTTTCCCAAGTGCAGTGGAAGTTGTAAAGATTTAGTCAAAGTTTTGGCCCCCTTTCCATATGTTTCTATTCTTTTATCCATTCCTTCGTCAGTGGACTAAATTTTTTTCTTTTCTGGTTCTCTCACCTGTCTTTTTCTTCTTGGAACTCTTTTCTTTGTGCTTATCTAGCAGTGTAAAGTAGCAAGGAGCTATAAATTAACTTCATCTTTCATCTGAATACAATTGCACAAGTAATAGAGGTAACTGGCCCAAGTTACAAGGACCTGATGCACGCCCTGGAGAGTCTCCTGCATTCAGTTCCGACTTAGAAATCTCTTGTACCTTTCAAGTTATTTATCTTTTCAGACAGTCCATCAAAATAGGTCAATCTCAACTAACTGTTCCAATTTATCGTAGAAATCTGATTGGCTACTTAAAGGCTGAGGGTAAGCAAAGAGAAGTAAGACTATGGATATAGCAAGGCACGATTGTTTTTCTTCCCAAAGGCATACCTGAGAAACTTTAATGTCTCTTGGGGACTGGTTTATGAGAGACAAAATTGATGGAAGTTGAAATTGAAGCTTAAACCTTTTGACAGGTTTGTTTCATGCTCAATTCCGTTACTGAAACTAAATATTTGCAATCTCAGTCAAAACAGTTCTACTTTTACAGCCAAGGTAGAACCATTTCCTCTTCCTTCCATAGTTGTCACAATGGCATGTTTTTTTAATTTCAAATCCCAAAATTGAAGCATATAATATACCACTTAAAAGTAACTTTGTATTTTTACATTAATGTACTGATTTAATGTCCATAAACAATCCAATCATTTTGTTTTTTGTCTTAAGGTCTGATGTATTTGTATGTTAGATATTTATGTGCCTATGCATTTATGGATGTGTAGTTGAGGTCTGTTCTTGCATGTTCTAGATGCAATACATAGTTTCATTGTTAGTATTCCAGATGAGTAGATGTGAATAGATTATAAATCCATTGTGTTTATGATTCTTATGGTCACATTTATGGATTGCAGTTCAAGATCTTTTCATTGAGGTGCAGGCCTTCTGTATTGAGTTCTCAAGGATTAGGGAAGCAGCTGGATTGTTCAGGCTCTTGAAAACCTTAGAATGAATATGAATAATCTCAAATTTTGTTCTTTCTTTGTTTAAGTCGGCACATATTTCCTTCCCTTGTCTAATTCTTCTATATGTTCTATAAATAATGGCATTTTAGATATCCATAACCAATCATTCTGCCGGATGATGAATGGCATTTTAGATATCCATCAACCCATTTGCAAGTATCTTGATGACATCAACTAACTCATACTATGATCATGGACCACCTGGTTTTGTCACCACTTGGAGGGGAATAGTAGCTAACTTGACTGTTTAGTTCTGACCCAAACACACGAACAAAGCAAGAACAAGATGGGGATAGGGATTTATTACAGACCAAAAATTAAAATGGGGGGAGGGATTATTGCAAACCATTTTTTTAAAATCAAACAAAAGAAACGCTAAGTTGCAGTGGCTCCTGGGGATGGATAGCCATGATAAAACCGGGTCCAGAGACTTCTCGCACGATGACCTTTGTTCTCTCACAAATGAGCGACCTCCTACTCGATCACGAACTAGCAACTAAGCAAGAAACCAATCTGGGCTTGGAGGGTTCAGTCGATGGGTTTGGGAGATGAATGGAAGATTGAGATGGAATGGTTGATTAGGTTTCAATGGTAGGGAAAGAAAATAGAATAGGGATTCTCGGTCAGGGATTTAGAAGGAAATAAAGGGAAGAAAAAAATGGTTAACTGGGAATGGAAAAGTGGGTAGAAGAAACGGTGTAATGGTTTTGGGACTATGGATTTCGGTGGCAAAGAGATGGATTTGGGATTAAGTGTTGGCTGTGATTAATGGGTTTAGGTGAACCCGATCATGGTTCGAAGATTAAAGAGGAAGCGGGGAAAATTGATTTTCCCTTACTCAGCGGAGATCCGATGCCCATGTGGTACAGCAGGCCCCACATGGTGCACATGGCCTCTATAGCTACTGCACGATGCATTACTGCATTGTGCAGAACCGGGAGAGGATAACGATTCCACACTTCGATGCCTTTTTCTTGCTTTTGAAAAATCTCGATTTTTTGAGAGAGCCAGAGAGCTAATCCCTTCTGCGTTTTTCTTCTTTAACCTAATTGGAGTCAGTAAGTCCACAGATATTTTTTGTTTATATTACGTATACGAACCATGCAGCCAAACCTCCAACTACGTCATTTTTCATTCGTGTATTTTACAATTTTCGTACTCCTTGCATCCTACTTTCTTTTCAAAGCATGTTATGCCATTGCCTTTCCAAGTAATAGAAAGACCGACAAGTTCGGGCAAACTGGGATGCCTAATACTTTCCCCAGACCGTAGCTTGACCCGTACACAGACCAATAGACTAATTTAGTCCTCAAAGGGCGTTGCATAAGGATCATAACATTCACATCATGAATCTTAGATTCTATTCTAGGTGACGATTCCTAACATTTAATTCACCTCTCTTCCTTCACCTCTAAAGAGAGATGAGGTAGAGGACACGTGACGATTCCCCGCCATTTGTCAACATGTCCACACAATTGGGTGGATCAAATCCTGTGGACTTGGAAGCGACTCCTTGTACTCAATTATTGTTGTAATTTCTTCTTCAAAGAGACGTCGGACCACGAAGTTTTGTTCGTCTTGCAATCCAAGTGGTATTGGCATTGGCTCCTCCAAATTGGGCAAGCTCCCACCAATCGAAACCATCTGCAAAGTAGATTTCAAAACCTCACACTATATTTCTCGAAGTTAAATCGAATCAAGGTTCATTAAATCCACGAGAAACTTGATTGGGCCCACCGTTATCTCAGTGGCTAGGATACCTAGAACATCCCTTCTTTTTTTTTTTTTGTTTTTTGGCAGGCTCTTAGTCTTTGTACAGAGAGTTTCAAATCTAATATGAAATCAGGTGTTGTTCTAAAAACTCAGTCCTAATTCTAATAAAGCTCTTCTTTTAATTTTACATTTTTTTTTTATCTCCTGTGTATCGTCTAGTAATTATTTATGATGTCAGCTATGACAAAAAAAAATTAAAAATAAAAATTTAAGATGATGGATGGCCATTAATTTTCTTTATATAACTCAAAGTTACTTGTGGCTTTTACGAATCATGAATTTGCAAAGAGCGCATATGATATGAAAATTTGAAATATATTACAAAAACTGCCAGAGACACAAAGGCAAAGGTTGGAAGAGATAAACGTTTGGACTGATTGTAAAGAGAGGGTTGGTTACCTCACTCAAGGGAGCTAGAAGGGGTAGCCATGAGTTCGTTTTGTTTTACTCTCATATGGTTTTAATAAGATAGGACAGATCATTGACTAAGTCATCACGCATGAGTTGGCTAAGAGAACCAGGGTCAGAAAGTTAAACAGCTACGTTGATGATGTGTATTTACTCTGTTATTTGAACCCCGAGATTGGTACCGGTGAAGGTATATTTTATCCTATACAATAGGAAGTTAAAGATGACAGAAAAGTCCAATCACATGGTGACAACACCAATGGGGAAGGGAATTTAAGAAATGTCACCAACATTGTGTCATTCGAATCACTATGCAAAACCATGGCCAGAGTGGAATCATTAATTGGACAATCTAAGAACTGGAGATCGATGTACTTTCCATTTACACAAACTGGAAGGCTAGAGAATCCCCAGCATCAACAAACCAACTGTACAACCCCCAAATCACCTCGAGACACATCTAATGAGAGTGCAAACTGAATTAAACTAAATAGTCAGTAACAAAATATAGCTTGCATACAACCCCATGCAAAATCTTCTTATGTACAGGAAGGAGGCCATAAGGTTCAGCCAGTGCTTTGGCAGGGTTGTCAACTTTCTCTCAGAAGGCAGATTTTTCTCTTCTGCAAAATTTGGAGACAAGATCACTACTAGTAATGGAATATCTAGGGTATCTGCAAACTGCTGCACTCTTTTAGCAATCAAATATTAGAGAAGAAAAAAAATATGTTTCACACCATCTGCCCAAGTCATCACTAATCATAAAAAATAGTGATAAGATCTTACACTTTCCCTGGTGGCCACATTAGCCCTGTCAGATTGCTCCAGTACAAGATGTTGTTTCCATTCCCCCAATGGGTATATGTTATCTGAAGATGGGATAAAAAACATTTCAGGTCACACGGAATAAAATAAAAGGCGGAAACAAAGTAGATTATAAATAACAGTTTCAAATGGACCTACTTGACATTGGGAATACAATGTCATGATCTTCAAACATCATGTCAAGATCTTCAAACTTCCACTGAACCAAGAGAGAGAGAGAGAGAACAAATATTTATTAGATGTACTGAGAAGCAAATCATTTTCAAATATTATGGACCCATCAGATCAGTTACTATGGAACCATTACATTTTCATCCCCCTACCTACCAAAAAGGAGAGAGGGGGGGGGTACTCTACATAGCAAGAATTTTATGATGGTTTGTGATACTTAGTTCATGTACGTGTGATCTGAGAAGTGAGAAAGATATCAAAATGGATCAACATATATGCCACCTCAACATCCACATGTAGAGTTCAGTCAAATACCTAGATCCAACAAACCATACAGTTGAGATTTTACTCTTTCAAGACCCCCAGTCAACCACTAATGGCGTACAGGACGTGTGGACAAATAACAATAAGCCGATACAGCCAAAAGATCTGGAACCGCATCCACTAGACATCCTTACCACAAGTAAAAAGCAAGTAAAAATAAGATAACAAACTCTTTTTCTGGAACCTGCAATTCTTCTGTATATGCAATTTAATTTTGGCTGATAACTGATTGTAGACAATCTTATCCAAAAGAAATATGCTGACTGAGGAATTCTCAAAACCAAAAAATAAAAAAGCACCATTTATCCCACTAAAAATGGACCTAGCAGTACAGAAAAAGGATAGCATGTATACCCCTCTAAAGTGTAAAGAGAAAAAGGCAACAAATAAAATATCAGACGAAGAACCAAGGACCATGCAGATGACCATTGAGATCTGTACACTCACCTCATCCTTTTCAGGCGGAGCAAATGTCTGAGTTAGCAAACCTTGCAATTCTGACAGAGGGATATCCAATTCTCCATAATACAAGATATCTGAAGTCTGTCGAAAAATAATTCCAATTGAGAATTATGCCATTCAAAGGTTACCAAAAATGGAAGGACATGAAACCCAACAAAAAAAAAAGAATCAGATTCCAGGTTGATGACCAACCTGATTGCCGTGGACCTCCAGCATGTCTGATAAATGTTTCACCTCCACATGAAAATATGGTCGGGAATATGGCTGTTGAGATAAATACTGATGGCCTATGAGACAAATTTTGGATGGATCATCCAAAAAAAGTCTGCAAGCAACTTTTTTGACAATATCATCATATGTGTCGAGCTTTGACCTAGCAATTTGCAAGGAGAAAAAGGAATGAATTGAGAGAATTTCATACTGAAACAAGTTCTTTAACAGTTAAAAATAACAATAAAAGCAAAACACCTAAAGAAAATAGATAGAGGGGAGAGGAATATTCACAGATGCTTACAACTCTTGACAAAAAGCATCCTCCTCTGGCTTCTCTATAGATCGGAAATGAACAACCTTTAAATCATCAAATTATGTAAGTCAAGACTTTAAATATTCAGAATGAAGTAATAAATGATAACAAGTAATACGTAATTAGATAGAAAAGATTTTGATTTCTAAAGACCAGCATTCTTTCAGGCCACCTTTTTTTTCGTCTACTTCTTCCAATGAATAATAGATTTTACAGAAGTGAAAGAGGAAAGCTGCACAACCATAAAGTAGAACAAGAAGAAAAAGGAACACTGCAACCCATCCTCAAGACGAGATTACAATAATGGGAACTCTATAAAACACCGTACAGTTTTCTTATGTTGGCTTACACATCCGCAGACAGATAAAACATTCCTACCCCTGTCAAATGAGATGCATGCATCTCCAAGGACCACCTCATATGCAGTTCAACCATTTATGATTGGGGCGAACCGCCATCAGGTGTTGAGAATAGTATCCACACAGAAATCTCTGAACCATTATTGCTACCGCCAGCTCTGCAATGATAGTAAAATACTCCCATCTTAGTTCCTAGACCATCCAAGTCCTGCCAGCGCAGTGTTGCCAAAGACCCAGCATTAAAGTTTAGGTCGAAAGCATTGGGAGGGGGAGAAACCCAACATCTGGATCAGAGCAAGAGCAAGAGCACCCATAGAGGTTGAAAGTTGAAACAGATACTTATTGGCACAAGAAGTAATTGATGGGAATCCCATGAAAGTCCTCCAGGAGACACAAAATCTGGCTGTTCTCATGACAGTAATAAGTTACATCCTAACAAGATCTATTCCATCCTCTAAACATCCTTTTGTTTCTTCCTTTCTAAATAATCCAAATGCCAACTAGAGACAAAGAGCCAAAGCAGCTTTCCTCTCATCCTAGAGGAAACCAGTAGCCAAAATCCCCATATTTTACTGCAAAGAATACTGCCATACCCTAGATTCCTCGGTTGATCCCATACTCATACAGACATGACACAAAAGCGTAAGAGGTGCTGCAGACAAATCATAAACTCAAGTTCCACTTGTTAGTTTTCAACACAATGTTATTATCTTGGCTACATTACGATGCCCTAGAAGAACCACCCAAAAGTTCAAATTTGGCAATTATAGGGCATAGTAGCATAGTTCTAAATTTCGATCGAAATTTCGCAAGAAACCGAGACGAAACCTTGAGTGACACTATTCTGTGCCTGGTTTTGAATGTTTGGCCATATTTTGGTAATTTCCCAAGTTTCGACTTGACCACCAATATAAATTCACCTATCCCCATCAAACTTGACGAAACTTGGGAGTTTCGACCTGAACCTGGTTGAACCACCTTATTTATGCCAAATATCATTTAAGTAAATGTTTCATTTCATTTATTTGAGATATTATTCATAAATAAGCAAATACAACCCCCATTTGAATCCAATAAAAATAGTTAGAAAATAAAATTCCAAAAAGTTAAAAAATAAAATTCCAAAAGGTTAAAAAATCAACCCCTATGTTCAAGAACAAAAACTTGATTTTCGGCTGTAAGTGAAATTTTCAACTTTCAAATGCTAGGGTTTTTCAACACAATGTTGATTAAAGCAAAAAAAAGATAATTTTGCCGCTCTTTTGGTTTTTACTGATGTTCTATAATGACAAGATTTACGGAATTTTTGAATTTGAGAAAAAATCCAGAATTTGAAAGTTGAAAATTTCACCTACGGCCGAAAATCTAGTTTTTGTTCTTGAATTGGGGGGTTGACTGTTAATCGTTTTGGAATTTGATATTCTAACTATTTTTAATGGATTCAAAAGGGGGTATTTGCTTATTTATGAATAATATCTTAAGTAAACTCAAATGATATTGATGTAGATCCAAAGCCCATGTAACCGCAGGAACAAGCCCCAAACCCAGCCAGCAAGGTTGTGGATTTGAATGCTGTGAGAGGCAGCCTGGTCTGATGATGTGGTAAGTTTTTGTTCATTCCATGGAGCAATCTTCTAAGGCAGCAAAAACAAAAATTTAAAAAAAGAAAAGAAAAAAGAAGTTACTGTTCACGTGAACAGTGATTTGGTGGCAGATATGGACAAGTTGGTGGAGATTGAATGCTAGTTCGAAGACTTTCTAATTTATTTGGTTTCTATTATAGTGTCCTTCCTTTCGTTTTAGAAGGCTCATATATAAAGCCTTCAAAGACTTTCTAATTTATTTGGTTTCTATTTTAGTGTCCTTCCTTTTATTTTAGAAGGCTAATATATAAAGCCTTAGTAGTTTCTAACTCTAGTTAGTTACTATTTTAAATAAGTTGATAGGTTTAGTAGTTTCTATTTTAGGGAGTTTCAATTTTCTATCTTCTATTTTGCGAAGCTTAGGCCAAGCTATAAATAGGCCCCATCAGTTGTACTTGAATTAGATTTTGGAGAATAGAATTTTCAGGCCATGTTGCCATTGGTTATGGGAGAAATTCCATGGTTCAACAGCTAGGATAGCACTGGTTAGAGACCCGGGGCTGAGAGAGCCCATCCCCCTACCCCCTTCTTCTATCTTCTTCTCTATACCCTCTTCTTGTTCTTTCATATGTAATAGGGAAAAAAACAAAAAAAACAACAATAAAAAAAAGGAGAGTTTTAGTTATTTAATTTTTTCCATATCGTGTTAATCCTGGCTGCAATCGATCTCCCGCTGGTTTCCCTGGTTCGAGATCGATTTTTACATTAGATATTTGGCATACATAAGAGATGCTTCAGGTTCGATACCATTTCCTAGAACAGTACACACCATCAAACTTGGGTCAAAACCACAAGTACCATTTTGAGTCTTCTTTATGCGAAACTAATGCTTGGATTGGGTTCAAAAAGTAAAAAATAGGCATCTTAGCAAAATCAAGGCCTCGAAACCAAGGTTTTGAGTTGGCCTGGAAAAAGTACCAAGTTTCGACCGAGACACGCTCGAAATCTGGCAAGTCTCGGTTTTGAGGCCGGCCGAAACCGGCCTCAAAACCGAGATTTAGAACAAGTCATAATCATATAGAACCTGCATGCGCATAACACTGATCAACTTTTACTGTTTAACCTCATGAACTGTAGAATGTTGATTTATGATATAATATACCAATGAATTAGCTATTATTGTTTAACCTAACCTTACTGTAGAATGCCAATTATGATATACTTTACAATCAAAGTTCAAGGATGCCTTCTTCCTCTTACAAGTTACAACAATAACTGCCAATGCTACTATTAACACAACTAATATAACCATTAGTACATAATTTGCTGCCAAATGCTGTATGATAAGTGAATGCTTATACATAGTCCATATAGACTCATACTTAATCAGATTGCAGAAAAGGCATACCTGGCGATTATGTACAGATTCCAAAAATGATGGAACATTAGGATAAGGGTATTGTCCAGAACTATCAGAACTAGAAGACTTCTGAAGACAAATAATGTCCCCATCTCCAATCTGTAAACAAAGGAAACAAATTATATTAATCAGCACAGAAAATGCAAGCAACAAAAAACAATAGAATCAACCCTACATAGTAAATACCTGACTAGATTGAAAAGTGAGTTCCTTGTCAATAAGTTTACACTTGACACTAGGCTGAAACTTAATTTCCTGGTCAGCAAAAAAACATGGGCATGAAACTTGTATAAATAACGAATACCTGATGTATTGTATAACCAAAGTAGAGTTCGCCAAAAAAAAAAAAAAAGGCCACTATTCCGCAACAGACATTAGATGGAATTATTTTCCATCCTGGTGAGACAGGGAAGAAAGAAAATTGCCATACAGGACAAGAGATGAACCTCATATAGTTCAATTTCATCATAAGAGTCAAAGCCAGCCATTCGATTTAGTCTTTTTAGGATATCCACAGGCTTATCAGTACCCTTAACAAAAAACCATCCAACATACCTGACAAAATTAAAATCAATCACGTTATTTGATCTACCCAAAAAAATGACTTGAGAAGAAACAGTAGGAGGGCAAGAAACACTAAGCACCAGAGCTTTTCTATCTCTGGGTCATAAAGCTTGAAAAATAGTAGAATATCGTCTTTTGTCTTGTTCGGCGGAAGAATAGGATGCAGACCTTATATGACATTAGAGAGAAGAACTGAGAGTGCAAATATACATGACTCAAAAGCAAGCTTGACAATTTATTAAATTAAATTAAAGAAAAATTACCGGCCCAAGCATCACTTCCAAGAATAAGTTAAGTTCTGCATTAAGCGCTTTATTTGAAACCTCCATCAACTGTCCAACCTACAAGGAAGGTTCCAAATTATACAATGTGTGTCTTCCATGTTCTAGGAAGCAATAACATTAGAGAACCAACCACCCTGTTGATATAAACGCCTAAACAAGAACCGGGAGCTTAAATATTAAAGAAAACTAATGGGGTTCCACAGATACTTTGGCGGGGAAATTGGGGTTTTGACAATAATTTCAACCCTCCAATAAAGTTTATTTATCATAACTACTAGCAAAGCCTAAAAAAACAGTTTGAATTCAAACTTACAAAAGAAAAAAATTAATTCAATCATAGTAATCAAGGCGTCGCCATGGCGTCCAGGCTCCAAAATTTAGCACCCGTAAGTTTCACTAAAGCTGGATTGAATTCCAAGAGACGAGTCTGCTTTGAATACTCAGGCATTTACCTCCACGTACCACACTATATTATGCTTGCTAATCTTTTGCAGGGATCAAGGACACCGCCTCTTCGTGATTGGAGGGGGGGTAAAGTTGCGTACATCTACCCCCCCCCCAGACACTGCAGTAGTGGGAGCCTTGTGCACTGGGTAGGCCCTTCAATGTTTTCCGGGGATATCATTGATTCTTTTTTTCTTCTGTCGGGGGTGGGGACTAGAAAGATATATTATACTTAACACCTTCCTTATCCCCACCCAACCGCCAAAAAAAGGAGTAAAGGTGGGACATTATTGATTCTTGCTCTTGTATTTAATTATCAAGTCCCCTATGATGCGATCCCAAGGATAAAATACCCCGTTGGGTTCGCCATGGGCCCACCAAATACCAAATATCCGAGTAATAAGGAAAAAGTGGCAAATCTGTAATTTACCAAGTTCTCAAAGGGGAGTGGCAAACTTGAAATAAACAAGAATTTGAATGGCAATTGGGTGATATAAGTGTTAAATCCACTATAAATTTGAACTTTGGAACTTGTGTGTGATTTTAGGTTCTAGTTCAGTGTATACGGTTGCCTCGATGCTGTGGGCTGCATCAGTGGAGGATGCAGATCAATTCTCTAACTCACCTATGGAGGATTCCAGGGAGTCATCTCAGCAAGCCATTCTCGACTCTGAGGGTTTTGCAGGCTGTCTGCATCTAAGCTACATGTGTCAGACATGTTTGGACGCACACATGCAGAAACTCTCTATTGCATAGCCTGAAATGTAAGTATTATACTGTTCCAATTTGTTTAAAATAAATATTAAGGGCAGAATGGTAATTATCACTTGTGGGACCCACATCCCCAAAGTGGAATCCAGTTTTCCTTAGACTATACACACTGGCTTCCCACTGATGTCACATGACATCATTTATATGACTTAATTATAGCTAATTAGGAAGTTAATTTATATAAAATCAGGTTATAAAAACACATTCTAAAAATCTGTTTTTGTCTTAGTGATACACTACTATACAAGAGTTACTTAGCCTTAACTTCATTTCATTCCTACATCTAAACCTAAACCGATCCAGCTTCAGAGTTAGAGAAAAAGAGGAGAAAAGAGAAGGGAAAAGAAGGGCTATCACTTGGAACTTGAAGCCTAGCTTGGAGGTTGGTCTTGGAATTGAAAGCTGAACGCTGCCATCATCAATTACATCTTCAGTTTCAGGTAGGCCTTGAATATAATTGCTGTACCTGACTCTTCCTCTCATTTCTCTTAATTTCATTTGGGTTTTAAACCCAATTCAGTCCTAAGCTAAGGGATTGATAAGAACTTGACCAAATCCCCAATTTTGTCATGTTGATTGGATCCAATTTGATTTAAATAGAAAGATACCCTGATTTTCTCTTCTTATCCTTCAATTATAGTTGAATCTTATAACCTATTAAACCCTAGTATAGGAAATTTGATTAATTGAGACAAATCCCCAAATTAAAATGTGGTTTTGGGTTTAATTAACCCAATACTACTAACCCACCTTAAATAAGCCTTGAAACATGAAATTGAACCTTTGCACGTCAAGATCCAAGGAACACAACAAAAATCCCCAATTCTGACTTTTGGACCGGATAGAGTTGCAGGCTTGCAACCGGTCGACCGTAGGGTCCCTGGTGTCAATCCGGTTCACTATTTTGGCCCAGTTTGAACCCAAATGTTAGGGCTTTGACCTAGGGCTCCTTCCATAACTAATTGATGATGTTTTGTGTCTATCTAGGACTGTTAGACTCTTTCTTTGTGTGGTTTACTTGGAGTTTTGGGATTCTATCTGGCTAGGCTAGTCTGCTATCTCAGGTAAGGGATTTTGACCTTAATTTTGGTGTGTTTGTGAAATTAATTGTTGTTTTGTTAAGTATGCCATATCATACATCATTCCTACAATTCTATTCATATAGTTTATTAGCTTTTATTTCTTTGCATTAGATGTGCATGATTTAGGATGCATCTACATGTTGCATTGCACATATTATTGTTCTTGGAACTGTATGGTTTATGATGATGTTACTGGACAGCTTATTGTATTATTCTTATTGAAACATATGCCATCATATTAGACTACATATGGTTAGGACTGGCATAACCCAGTACTACGGCCCTTACCAACAGGGGAGAGGTGTTGGATAACCCGTGGTAGGTTCGAAGGGATGATTCCATAATGCCATTCATTGTCCCATTTTCGAAGAACATTACAGGAGTGAAAACAAATAGTAGGGTTAGTCACTAGGGGTTCGTTAGCGTCAGAGTTTGATGCCTGAGCTGCCGAGTCTCCACCGTAGTAAAATGGTTTCGCTCGGGTGACCGACGTCTGGTTATGTGTTTCCGGGACCAAGGCTATCATTTTATTACAGTAGTACTTATACCTCATGAGACCTAGTATCCATGTTAGGAACATGTTTAATTTAGGTCATTCATCAAGGATTATCTGCATATGCTTGTATGTTTTCCTTTGTTGGGCTCAGTGGAGCTCACCCCTGTGGAATTCTTTATTTTCAGATGATCCTATTGTTGTTGCTGGTGTTTCTGTGGGAGTTTCTTCTACTCAGGACCCTCCTACAGGTCATGGAGTTGATACTCTGCTTCCTGTAGAGCACGATGTCTCGTGCTCGTGTGACTACTGTGTTTTCTCCTGAAGTGCCTGACAAACCAGGCTATCTCCCTATCTTTTTGTTTATAAAACACTTTTGTATACTTAGTCTAATGTAGATATATCCATGGTTGTCACGGCGGCATGGCGGTCCAAGGCGGTTGAGGCCTGTCTAAGCGGCCGCCTAAGCGGAGCTTAAGCGGTAAAGGCAATCTAGTCACTCTAGTGTTAGTTTTCCCCCTCCCCCCCCCTTCCAAAACACTCAATACATTTCATATCTTATATCATTAAAAATAAAATTTAAGCCACTACAAACTACAGAGTACAGAGAAGAAGAAGAAGAAGGTAAGAACTGAGAACTAAGAAGCAGAATTGATTAATTGAAGCATCAAAGAGAGAGAAGCAACAGGCTGTAGCAGACTAGCAGGCGTTAAAATAGAAAAAAAATAACAGAGAAGCAGGCTGTAACAATGGAGTTAAGATTTTTAAAAAAAAAAAAAAAAAAAAAACAGAGAGAGAGAGAAGCAAGGCCTATAACATGTAGGCATCAAAATAAAATAAAAAAACAGAGAAGCAGGGCCTGTAACATGCGTTAACATAAAAAGTAAAAAAAAAAAAAGAGAGAGAAGCAGCAGGCATTTAAAAAACAAAAGCAGCAAGCAAAACACTCAAACAGAGAAGAAGAGTAGGGAACTAGGGGCTTACCTTGCCAGAAGAGTCACGTGTCAGTTGGCGGAAGTAGAACCAGAAGAGTAGAGATGCTGTGTTGGGGAAGCAGTAGCAGCCAGCGGTCGTTAAAATAAATAAAAAAAAAAACAAAAAAGGGAAAACAGAGTTACAAAGATTAGAGAAGTAGAAGAAGAAGAAGAAGATTAGGAAAGAGACTAGAGACTTACCGGAACTAGAAGAGAAGATGAGTCGAGTCTTTGTTGCCGCTTGCCGAAACTGGAGGAGATGAAGACTCGAGTTGATGTTGCCGCTTGCCAAAACTGGAGGAGATGAAGACTCGAAGAGTTGCAGGAGACGAAGGCTTTAGAGTAAATTTAGGTTTTCACTTTTTCGTTTATACTTTCAGATAGATTTTTAACTTTTAAGTATTTAACATTTTAAAACTAAATAAGCCCATCTAGCAGCGTACATTAGACTCTTTATACACAAACCAATAAAAAGCAAGCAAAAAGAATAAAAAAATAGAACATGAAAAAACAAAAATAAAATAACCAGAGTCGTGGATGGCGGTCGCTCAGCCCATATGGCGCACCAAGGCATCGTTTTGACCACCTTGGCGACGCCTATATGGTCAGAGCGACCGCCATCCTTGACTCATGGAAAGCGTAGCACTGCCTAGCCCATAAAATACCGCAAGGACGCCTAAGCGCTGCCTAGGCAACGCCTTGACAACTATGGATATATCTTTTGTTTTGGGTTACTGTGTGAGATTGTCTATGTAACTCAAACTTCACTTAATATATATAACTGCATTATCACTAGTTTTCTTTATTACTGCCTTTATTTCTAGTATTTAAATTGCTTCCGCTGCGTTTAAATTCTATATATTGTGATAATTATTGTAAATAGAGTACTGCACTTGCGATCCTGGTGGATTGGTTGGATGCCAGAGACATCCAGTCACACTTGGCCCTTATGAAATGGGCCAGGGTGTGACAATAAGGGGATAAGAGAGATAGTTAGCGGCATTAAAGGAAAATGAAGGAATAAAATAAAGGAAATGAATCGTGGGGGAAAGGGTCGTCTTCAACCTCACGATCTCTCAGCCATACACAAAACCAGAAACCAGCGGTAAAAGGGATCTTTGAATCATATGTTAGAACACTTCAATGGGGTCTCCAATCGAACCAGGATTTGGTGAGAGTCTGCCAACTCTTAACTCTATTCCAATCAGCAACCTAAGGGCTGATAAGAAATATTGGACATGGAACTTGGCAGAAGTTTGGGAACCAGTCTCGGTTGCAGGTATATTTCTCACAACAGGAAAGGAATGGGGGGTGTCCTACGGTTTAAGACGCCCATGGAAGGGAATCCTTTGCCCAATATCTCAGGTAGAATGGGCAGATATCCAGGGAGATCTAACGGCTTCTTCCCCCCCCAACCAGTAATGCAAGCAATATGGGAAAAATAGAACAGAAATAAAAAGAAGAAAATAAAGAATACAGGAAGGACACCACAGTAACTCAAAACCAATTCTTTCTCAATCAACCGGCGATCATGCTCCATTGCATTACATATATATAAAAAAAGACTCCTAAAAATTAAAAACTCTTAACTAGGAAACTAAGAATAAATCAAACTGGGAAACCAAATATCCTACGTAGCTAAACTTTCAAAAATAAGAAGATTACAAATCAATCTAATAAAGAAAATAGATATCTAATTATCCTACTAGACCCAAATTTCAATTCAGGACAGGTACTCGGTAGGGCCTCTCAAACAGGCTCGGCCCAGTCCAAGGAAGTGCTCCTACATCAACCCAGCATTGAGAGAGAGGAAAAACATCTAAGAAAGCTTTGCATCATCTAAAAACAATGCGTGCCAAAATAGAAGCGCAACAACGAGAAATGGTTCCCAAAACAACAATTAAGTAAGCGACTTTCTCTTTCATGACATCACAAAGGGCATATTGATTGTAGAATTTCACATTGCATACTTCAGAAGGCGAAACATTTTGGCTAAGTAAAGAGTAGTCCGCTGAAGGGAATGGCTGCCTTCACCAAACGAAACAAGCAATTAAAATAATTACAACCCCAAGTCAAAATTTGGAGTGGGATACATGGAGAAAAACAATAGCTTTCTCATCAATGCTTTAAAATCTATACTCAAACCCTTTTCATTCTCCTCATCAAGTGAAGGAGCCCTAACCAAAGCAATGAATCTAATTCATTCAAAACCTACAGAATTCATATCTCAGCTGATGGACAAACACACACACACACACACACGAAAAGGGCCCCATCAACAAAAATCAGTATGACAATTACTGTGTAATATCACTTTGAATGTAAAGTGGAGGAGTAGGTCACCCGCCTTTTTGTTCTTTAATCGAGAGCATCAAGAAGTAAGCAATGCATCTATCGCTGGATTCATGATAACTTATTTTAAGAGGGAAAAAGCAGCAAGAAAAAAAGCAATATATGTGCTAGATTCATGATAACTTTCGGGGGCAGGTGTCTTTGTATAGTTCTGCGCCCCCCCCTCTCTCTCTCTCTGTGTATTCTCCCCTTCCCCCTTTCTGGTTCTCTTGATTTGGTAATATATTTTTATTCACACAAAAAAAAAAAAAAATGCCAACTAGTTACGTCAACAACCACTCTATGTGGCAATAGAAAATAAGCCCCCGAAATTATTTCAACAAGAACCAACTCAATTCAACAAATCCTTGTCCCTTGAGGCTAAACTTAATGAGATGCAATGCAAACACTTACTGTATACCTTGAAAAGGATAAATGGAACTTTTTTTTGAATACGGAAGCACCTGACTTTATCATGATCCACAAGATCAAAATAAATAACCCTCCCAATCTGCTCGATGAGATCTTCATTTCGTGCAACCTAATAGTATGAAACAACCACTTAGTAAAAGAAGTTAGGTTGAAACAACTACATAGCAAGAAAAGCAACTGTTTCACCAATTCTACCACCTCTGGGTAGACGATCAATGATTCAAAAAGCCATGTTACATATATTTACCTTTATGATTGTATAAAGATGACTCTCTGCCTTTTCCCTTTTCTTGTGCTCTCTTTTTATCTTTTCTTTCTTCCACGACAAGTATCCTACCCTAAGGTGATCAGCTATGTCCTTCTCATCCACGTTACAAATTATTTTCTCCTTGTCACTTTCACGTATATAGACAAGCATGTAGGCATTGGTGAATTTCTTGAAGTCAAACGGAGTGTTGCTGAAGCCAAGATTTCGCTATGGTAATTGTTCAGAGAAAAGGTGAAAAGAATGAGCACATGTTAAAATGAAATGTCAACTGAAGGATCCTTACAGAAAGTGCACTTATAAGCATATAAGTTGCAAGAATATTACCATTTCCTTACCACCATACTGCTCTTCGAAGGCCCTCTTCATATCTTCTTTTGTTACCCGCTCATCATAAAACTTGAACCTGAATATAACTACTTAGATGTTACTAGTGAGAATTAATGATTGATTGACATACTCACAACACTGTTGGACCATACAAAATAGCTTGACAAAAATCCTGAATAGTTCATTTCGTAAACTATAATATGGAATCATGAGGCAGTCGCGAATTAAGATCTCACAAAAACATTAATCAGACTGCACAAGCCAATGCTTCTACCCACACAGAAACCCCATCTAAGCAGTGGAAAGGCAAAAAGCCAATATCAAGAAAAACCACCAATAAGACACTGTAATTTGTTGGGCAACTGGGACAAATTTGGAGGTGTCTTGTCATTGTTGGCAACATCTTCGGTATTGTGGCAGTGTTCCCAAGTGTCTGGGAAGGACAGACGTGCATATCTGTGTGGAAATGCGTAAATGAGGTGACATGTGATGGAACAAGTGAAGTGATGGCATGTGGTGACACAATTAAAAAAAAAATGGGGTGCAAGTGTGCACAGTGGCTGTGTGGCTACGTTAAAAAAACATGGCATGGCAGGGGGTGCCACATGGCAGCCACAGTAGCTGCCTTCATGGGGTTCATATGATTACATGGGTTTCAGATGGCCGAGCATGGCACAACTAGCTCGGACATCTGGTCACACATGGCAAGGCTACGGCCCAAGGTCATGTAGCATGGCAGCAGGGATGCGGTGGAGTCACCCTCGGTCAAGTGAGTGAGTCATCATAGGCAGCAGCCAAGCCACATAGGCTGCAAGTCTTATTTAGGAGCTCAACCCTCAAGGCAGCAGGGGTCGCATGTGGCTCGGGGATGCACAGGGGCGTTCCAGGTCGCGGCATGGCAGCCTTGCAGCAGCATGCACGTGAGGGCCATCATGCACTTGGCTCACTTGTTTTCAAAAATTACTCTAAGTGAGTGAGCAAAATGTTTGCTCTCGGGTAGTTTTTGCAACCCCAGTCGATGCAATTTAAATTTACACTTCCAGAATCTTGACAGCCATTAGATCTGGATATATGATTCATCGGCTCATATCAAGGCACAACATTAAAATGGCTTATATTCTTGCGTGCAACACCATATTGATCAGAAGTATAGCCTGTGGTAGTCCGCAAAGCACAGAATCATCTTCCAATGGCCAATGCGCACATGCTTTATTGGTACATTTATGATTCCTTTTAAAGGAATCTGGATCGTCGCCCATGGTTTTAATCTCGTGACTATGAGGCATGCTCACTTGTAGACCTTCTGTGGTCCTAAGTTAAGGTGTATTGACAACATTTGGTACACCACAAGATCTAATGGCCACCATCTGCCACCCATTTTGGAGCCTTGATCCAACAGCCACAGTTGCAGCTGATCGGGTGTGATGTCTCCTATTGTCACGAGCTCTAATTAAAAGGTTCAAATTGCGCCCCCCCTGGGAAGATACCATTTCGTGGATTCAACTTCCAATGGCCATATCTCCCACATTTTAAGTCGAAATTAACCCCCCCCCATTTTTCCCATATGCTCAGAATTCGTGGGAGAACGTGAAAGAAGCATTCGTGGGAGCTTTATGTGCTCGAAAACTGGGATTTCATGGTTTTTTCCTAATTGAAGATTGGTTGATGTGGAGCAGGGTAGGCTTAGCATACCAGGATCTATCTAGATGAGAATACTAACTTGATAGGACTTTTATGGGGTAGCGAGTAGAGCGTGCACCGCGGCCAAAGCACCTTTGATTGCAGTGCAATAAACTGGAACGGCTGCGTTAAGCATCTCAATGCTGAAGATTTGATCCTGAGATCAGACGGGAAAGACTTATTCAACTGGCTAACTCTGAACCCGCAGCTCAAATAGCCAAGGTCGGTGGAAAAGAAATAGGTTATAAGTTGATTGATAAAGGGATTATGGGCTTCAGGATCTGGTTCAGATCTTGGGAACTATAGCAAATATAAGGGATGGAAGATGGAGAATCAGATCTGATATAGAGATGATGCTGGTGGTGGTGAAGATTGATGGAGATGGACAGATAGATGTAGAACTGGAGTCCCACCAGTCTACCAGCCGTAGGAGTCAACCTAAGCCTGCCAAAGGAGCCCCACCTTGGCAAATGCTGAGTCCCACAGCTACTTGTATCTCACAAGGGTTTCTTGAAGAGGATTTTTTACAATGTTCTAGATGCTGTAACAGCAACCCACGAATTTCATTACATAGGAGGGGCTGGGGTGGGGGAAGAAGAAGAGGCTGTTGTGGCCTCTTGGTTATATAAAAAAGTACTAAAAACACTCTTAGAACTCTAAACAATCATAGGAGTTCCAATACATTGATCCTATATTCCTATCTCCTAGACAAAGAAAACAAAACCCAATTGGAATCACAAATATTAAATTAATGAAAGACAACTAGGTAGCTTTCAAAGGCTATGGTTTTTGGAAATGACACTGCTCCCTTCTGGTCTTCTTGAGTGTTGGCCATCCTGGCCGGCCTGAATCTCCTTCTCCTTCCTTGCTCCTTCTATAGGGGTATGCCATCATCCCCTAGAAGTCTAGAACCGCTCCTCCGCCTTCTCCTCCTTCCCCTTCCCCTTCCCCTCCCCTGCTGCCCAGTCTACCTCTTCTTGGAGCTCCCTTTTCGCTACAGCCTCTGCAAACCACTCTAATGGCCTCCCTCTTCACTTTGTTGCCCCTTCTGTTGGCTCATCCAAGGTGGCTCTCTGCCCACCTGATTTCCTTGAAACTGAAGCCAAACTGTGGGAGAATTGCCTCGTCGGACACTTTCTAGGCAACCGGCTGCCCTTTCATATTGTCAAGCTTTCCCTCTCCAAGCAATAGCGTGCTCAAGGTAGTTTGGATATTTATCTTCTGGACAATGGTGTTTTCATCTTCAAATTCTCGACTGGGGTTGATAAGGTTCGTGCCCTTGTGGGTGGTCCTTGGCTGGTTGGGAAGAAGCCTATTTTCTTGCGACAGTGGAACCGTCATCTACAACTCCGGCGAGTTGACCTCTCCACTATTCCTCTCTGGGTTTCCCTTCCTGGGCTGCCCCTCCACTACTGGTGTACTGAGGGCCTTAGTACTGTCAGCTCAGTCATGGGAACCCCTTTTCTCCGATATGAGAACCATGAAGAAGGATAGGTTGGCATTCGCGAGGATTTGTATAAAAGTTTTTGCGGAAGACCCTCTACCTGCCTTCATCATGGTGAAAGAGGAGGAAGATTTCTCCTTTGACCAAGAGGTGCACTGATTGGAAGCAGCCTCACTGCTTGGCATGCAAATCTTCTGGACATGAATCCAGCCTCTGCACTCCCAAAGTCCATTCGAATGCTGCTCTGAATCTCCAAGATGGTGTAGATTTGGATGTAAGCCATGAAGCTCTCCCGCCTGTGCAACGCCAGATTGACGGTCGTTCTCGCTCTAGAGGCAGGCTAAGAACCAGAATCTGTCGCCGGAAAGAGGCGTAGCCTTCTGTTACTCCAAAGGTAAGGGTGTCAATTTGGGACCAGAACCAGGAACCGTCCCATTAATAAACAGGATGGTACTGGGATCTGATTTTGGTACCGAATAATAAATGGGACGGGATGGTTCTGGGACGAGATTCCCAATGGCACCAGTACTGAAATATCGGTTAAGTATCGGATGGGACCAGAACTATCAATACCCTTTCAAAAGGTATATTTCATGTTCTTTCGTTCAAGTTTTATGGCTGGAGTTTGATGTATTTGGGTGGCATTTTCTCTTATGGAGGTTTCAATTGATAGACCTTCAGTTTCTATTTCTATAAATTTGTTTTGTGATAGCACTAAAACTGTATATGGACTTATTTATTTCATCCTAATTAATTCTTAGTGGTCGTTTTCAGAAGCTTATGTGCGAATTGAAGAAGTAAAACCATGAACTTCAATTCATCATGGTTTCCTATTCTAAATTACTTTCAAAAGTAAGGAATGCCATACATCTCATAATAGTGAAAAGATCCACAACACTACTAATTAAACCATCTCATTAGAAACCATTAAAGTTCTTCTCCCTTTTCCTACCAGGCTTAGAACCATTTAGGAACCAGTACCGTTCCATCCCATTGATAATCTGGACCAGGACCTAGGTTTGGTCCCGTTAACTACATGGGACGGCACTGAGACTGGCACCTTTGGTGCCGGAATCGGTACAGACCTGTCCTGAATACCGAGAACCATCCCGTTTGACACGCTTATCCACGCTATCGCAGCAGTAGCTTTCCCTTGAAGGTCAGAACAATATCAGTCTTCTGGCTACTGCAAAGGACTCTAACCTCAGCCCTTGCCCCGAAAAGCTCCAATTTGAGGTTATTTCTCGTAGTCGGTCTCACATGTCTATGAACCCTCTGAGAAACCCTTCCATTCTTAGCTCTCCTAGGGACACCTTTGATGCCTCTGCAACGATGCCGCTGACCTCTCAAGAAAACTCCGTCTTGGCTCCTTGTGCCAATGCATAGTCTCTTATTATTTTTTTTCGTCTGCAAGAGGTAAAAAGGCTCTAAGCCCTGAGTTTGCTTTTGTTGTCCCCTCTCCAGTGGGCCCCCAATCCTCACTCCCTATTTGCTCCACATGGGGTTCCCATGTGTGAGCATAGTTCAAGTGTTTTTAACCCTTCTGTTCCTGGGTTTGTTTCTTATATAACCAGTTCCTCCCTTATCTTGCCTCCTTCGGGTTCTCGGGTCAGGAATCCAAGTGGTCCACATTTTAAACCCTCTACTTCTATTAACTCAAAATTACCATCTTCTTCTACATCCGCTAATCCTACAATTTCTTCCCCCCTGGTTTCTCACAGGACCCCTCCTCCTTCGACCAATCTTGCTCCCCCATATGACTGCTCTCACTGTCGCCGTCGCCGCAGTGCATCCCAGTCCCAATCAATTATACATAGGCTCATTGGGCCTTTGTTGCCTCTTCTTCCTCTTCCAAAATGATCCAAGGAATGATTTGGAATACTAGGGGCCTGAACTCCCCCTCTAAGCATGTTGCCATTTGCTCTCGGCTTCGTTCTTCCCGTTCCAACTTTTGTTGCCTTCTAGAAATCCACATCAAAGAGCCCGACTCCGCAAGAATTTAAAATTCCCTTGCTCCCGGCTGGTCTTTCCTCTCCAATTACACTCACCATCCTAATGGTCGTATTTGGGTCTTAAGGGATCCCCGTAAAGTCTCTCTCTCTCTCTCTCTCTCTCTCTCTCTTTTATCCTCTTCCTCTCAGTTCCTTCACCTTAGTTTCTCGGATTGCTTGGGTCACCTCTCTTTCTTTTTCACTGTAATGTATGCTCACAATTGCCATTCTCAAAGGCTTTCCTTATGGACAGATCTTGGTTCCATTGCTAACCAAATTGGGACCCTTCCCTAGGTTTGGATTGACATGACTTTTGTTGGCTCCTCTATTTGTGATATAGTTGGAAAGATGGTTTTTTATGCAACTCTCAACCATATTTAGATGGAACACAATATCAAGAAATGGACCTACAACTCTCTATCTCACCAGCAGGTTTGGGATTCCATTTCTTTCGAAATAAAAGCGAAGTTGTCGTCAACACCTCCCTCTTTTAGTTCCGACACCCCAAGGAACAGACTCATTGTTGTCTCCTAGGGTCTCTCCTTTGTTTCCCTACAGGCTTCTACCCCTGTTAGTTGAGGCTTTGGCTGGTTGATTTTTTGATTTGTTAATCCCCTTCGGGGGATCTTGTATTTCTTCTCTCTATTTGGTAATGAATTTATTATTCACCTAAACAAAAAACAGAAAACCCAATACATTCAACCCCACCCCAATAAATAGAAAACATTAACCAACAAAATTAACTATGATGCAAATCCAAGCACTAGGAAGAAGAAGCCGAAGCCATGACTTGGCTGTGGCTGTTCTCTATTTCGTTGGAGCCTTCTATTTAGTTTTTAGTTTTTTAAATATTAGGGTTAAAACAGTCTTTTGTTCCCCTCCACGATTTTAGAGGGATGATTTTTTTTTGTTATTTGTTTGTTAAACTTGTACTCCTAGTTAGAGTATGAGTCTACTGTTTTTATATTGTTTTTATTAGGATTCAGGTTAAGAGAGTCACTACTCCTAATCTGACTAGGATTGGTTATAGGACTTAGAACTAGGATTCCTAGTTCAAGTCTACATATTTGTGTAAGGCCTTTGGCCATCTTTTAATTATAAATAGACAATTCGTGGGAAGCTCCCCAACAACTTTTCAGCTTTAAAAAAAAATCTCTGTTTCAGATCTGAGTTGCTGCCTTCAAGCTGCTGCTTCTGCTCCTCTGCGAGCTTCATCCTTGTGGACTCAAGGTGGTGAAGGGTGGGTTCTCCTGCGACTCCTTGCACTGTGAAGGTCAGGAGGTCTCTTCAAAACATCAATCTGCTACTTCTGTTCTGCAATTCAGACCTGCAACCAGTAAGTTACAGCTGCTCTGTTATTTCTTTTGTTTAACCCTAACCAACAGCCATTCTCCCTTAACCCTAAAACTCCTCAACTCTGCCCAGTCCTAACCAGCCAACCAAATCACACCAGACTTCAACCGAATCTTCTTCCCTACCTCTGTGACACTCGGCCAGAATCCCTTGACCTGTTTCCCCTCAGAAACCCTAGTTCCCTTCATTCCCTTCATTCCTAAAACCCAAAACCCTAACCCTAATAATTCTGACATCTTATTTCCTATTCAAACCTAATTAAAACCTATACCAATAGGCTCCTAAAAACCTGCATACCATTACCCAATAAAACCCTAACTCAAACTCCAATTCCTAACCCTAATTTTGCCCTAATCAACCTAATCTGCCCCATTCGGCCAGCCCTGTTACACAATCTGGTCCTAAGTGAGACCTATTCCACCTAGGCTACACCAAACTAACTCTTGGAATTCTAAGAAATACACTAAGAATACCAAAAGTCTTCTCTAGCAACTGTTCCTAAATAATAAACCCAAGTGGCCAAAGAAAAAAAACATATAAAATAAACTCAGCAGGGCCAGGTCCTGACCATCCTATCTGCAAGGTCCGGGCTTGGCTTGGTGCTGGTCTTGGACCAACATGTGGACCAGGTTCTATATGAGAACCACAAGATCCATTTCGTACTGTATCAATTCTCCCGTTCTTTAAAAAAACTCGACCATGAGTTTTGGTCAAGTGAGGAATCAGCTTGGTATGATGGAGATCGGACTTCAGCCCGTAACAATGCTCTTGTAGCTCTTAGAAGCTTGAAATATAGTCTTGCAAGTGTGGTTCACGTTCTTCAAAAAACTGGGGACAGAAAGATAAAGTGAGTATTTTCCACTTCTGGTTCAATTTCTGTTATGAACGGGACAATCACGAAATCCTCAAAAACTGTCTAATTGTCCTCGAGTTCAACAGTGAAAGGAAAATCCGTAGGAATCTTCAACAAGTTGCTGCACTATTGCTGGTTATTCTTTTCCTTCAATCATCTACTATTGGTGCTATTGAAGATCTACACCAGTTGCTGGAATTCAGAAGATTATTCAGCCATATTGATTTCAATTTGCAGGGTTTCAAACCCTGACTTCTCCAAAATTCGATCCATAGTTTGGTGAGTTACTGCTGCCAGTTTCAGCCCATCAAGCAGGCTGGTTTTCATCATCAGAGGTTGATAAATGATAAGTACTGCTGCAGAATATCCCCAACATCAGACCATAGATCTGATCAATATCAGATTTCCTCCATTGTTGACATCGACTGACTTGGTCCCCAAGTCTCTACTGCTGCACCTTTCAGATCTCCACATCCAGCCATCAAAATTCAATTACTTTTGGAGCACAATTTCCTCCCCTTATACCCTCCACTCAATCCAAACATTGAGCCAATCAGTTGGCTGATTTGTTCAACCTCACTTTTCTCCCAATTTGGTTCTTAAACCTTCGAATTCTGAAACCTTTGCACCATTGCTCATCAGACCATCAGAACCAGCCCATCTATGGAGGACTGATCCCCTATCCATAGACCTCCCCTTCGATCCACACTTAAGCCCCAATTGGTTCATTATCCATATTCTGTTATATCTCTCTAAAATCTGGGATTATTAGCCCTGAGAAGCCTGCGGTTAGGAGAGTTGGTCGCTGTCTGAGTTGTTTAACCTAATGGGGCTAATTACTTCTAATTCACCTTAGATTATTGGGCTTGACTAGAGGGGAGTTGTTGCCCTAGGCAGTGTTGTGTCACTGTCAGAAGCAGGAGTAGGGGCTCTTGGACTGTAGGGAGCAGTCAAACTGTATTGAGTTGGAGAATATTGGTAATATACGAAGACCAAGATTGGGCATTATCTTGTGGATATATAGGCACACTGCTGCTGAACCACGTAACATTGTGAGTTGTGGTTGCTTGTGTGTGTGTGTGTAGGACTGAATTCTATTTCGTAGGATGGGCATGCAACCTCTGGTAGGCCGGACCTCTCTTGATTGAAAGCAGGGGTGCATGCAGGGCTTGTGACAGTGTTCACACTTCACAGTCCCTTTAGAAGAATCACTAGTGGGAAGAGACCCATCAGATATGGGAGCTGCAGAGGCAACAGTCTGTAAAGCAGATCGGTCAGTGGTGGGAGTATGCAACATAGCAGCCCTACAATTTTCTTCAGAATGGCAAGCATAGGACTGCTCCAATATAGGAAAAGGAACTCTGCTCAGAACTTGGATTTGAATCTGGTCATATTCAACATTCAATCCAGCCAAAAAATCATAAACTCTGATTTTATCCACATGCTTCCAATAGGCAGCAACGTCAGTTGCAGTGGTAGGCTAATAATCAGAGTAATGATCTAACTATTGTCATAAACTGCAGAGGGCAGCATAGTACTTAAAAATGGAGAGATCCTTCTGGGTAGTGTCATGAACCTTTTTCCGGATTTCACACACTTGGGAATCATTCCCTAGCTGTCCATAAGTTTATTTTGCAGCAGACCATATTTGTGAAGCAGTGTCCAAGAGTAAATATCCACTAGCAAGATCAGCTTGCATAGAACCAAGTAAATAGGACATGACCAAGGAATCATTAGAGATCCATCAATCTTGGGCAGAACCAATCTCAATCGGCTTCTCACAAGTGGCAGCAATGTGTCCCGTAAGTCCCCTACCAGCAATATCAAGGTATGTAGACCTAGACGACATCATATAATTGGATCCAGCCAATTTTATAGTATTAGCAGCCAAAGGAATATACTCACTACAACCTTGTCCATCAGAACCAGAATTTGCAGTAGATATGTCAGAACCAGTCATGGTGACTGAAGAAATCGATGTAGATGGATGTGAAACAGATCTCACAAACCAGTCGGCAGAAATACATCAAACCAGAGTCGAGTTGTCCTCGTGTAGACCAGAATATCCTCAAAAAACCAGCCCAAAAAATTGAGCCAATAAAGAGATCGATCCTGTCCGGGTTTTGACAAACCCCAAATCGCAAGACGCTGCCAATTTGAAACAATAATAAAAAAAGATGCAGAAGAGGCCAATAGTCAAATCGAGTTCTCCTGAGATGATGGTGAGACACTCCTCCAAAATCAGCAGCAACAAATGCCCAGAAACCCCAGATCGATATTGTCAGGGTATTGAAAAAAACCCTAAAATTGGTTGATATCGATAGAGGGAAGAGGCTGTAAGATAGAAGCTTGTCCAAGAAATCCCTACTGGATCTTCTAAGAAGGGAAAATTGATCCTCATTGATAGAGAAGGAATCAGTCCTCAAATTGAAGACTTCAAAAATAGCAAGTAGGCGAGGCATAACTTCTATCGATCTTGTGAAGAATTAGGTCATTAATGAATGAGGTATTGAGGGGCAGCAACTAGATCCATGGATCACCTCATTAGTGCTGCCCTGTAACAATGAAAGAAAAGGAGAAGAGAAAGAGACTGATGGACAAAGAAAGAAGCGGGAGAAAAAAGAGAGAGGGATTTGAACTCAAACTCAAACCTGCTCTAATACCATGTTAACAAGAGAGAATTAGAGCTCAATGGTTGGATGTATTAATGAACATCCAAGCCTCTTTATTTATAATAGAAGAAAGGAGTGAAAAGGTACACAATTACCCCCACACCACCGACTCGGTTGGAGTGGGAAAAACCGAAAAATACCCCCACGGTTTACTTATTACATTATTCTAACACACAGCAATACTCTTAAATTTCAAAACAGTTCAATGCTTACAAACACCACAATTTAAAGGATAGTATACACACCATTGATCAGAGAGGGTTGGCCTGATAAAAGCATAATAAGGTCCACCATACCCACAAATACAGCGAACCCAAACACTGCAAACAAACATGGATGAGTAAGAGGCGGGATGAAGGGAAAGAAGAATGTAATTCCTTAAAGTAAAGCCGCATAACTTTTGTTGATAAAATCAAAGTATAAGAACTAAATTCTACTTTTGAGTATAAAATACATAATACAGTAACAAAAAAAAAAAAAAAAGAATATTATAGTAAGACTAGGTAAATCCAAAACTACTCACCAAACAACAATCAAGCAAGAAATTTGTTTACTGAGTAATTTCAACAACCCAATAACATCACTCAAACGATGATCAATATTTAAATGGTCAAATCCAGACAGTGTAAATCCTGATATAACTGATACCTGTGAAGTGTATAAAGGTTACGAACACTCCGATTTGCTTTAGGAGACAAATATTTTCCATCATGCCGATCAAGATCCAATTGATGAGGATACTCGCAACGATCATTTATCTACAACAATGAAAGCCAATAAATTCAACCATTTTCAAAAGAGAATATCAAATAGGTAATGTGGGTGAAATTATTCTTCCAGCAAAAGAAATTCAATTACTATTACAATTGACGGGGGAAAAAAAAAATCAGTTTATAGCGCAAAAAACATGTATATATACATATATATATATACAATGGTTCAACCAAACAAATGACCACAAGAAGCGACCCAGCTGCTTACTAAAACTACGTACTTAAAAAGGGCTATTAACTGGTATATAAAACAACAATCTGAAATTTGACTTGAATCATAGTTTTCTCAGTCAAACCCAAGTAGATGTCAAGCGAGGAGAAGGAACAAGGTAGCAGTGCCATGATAGGATCAGTCCCTACCCTAAAAGGAAGCAACATCCTCCTAATCTCCCCCCCCCCCAAAAAAAAAAAACCTCAAGTACAACGCTTCTACCAAAAGACAGCATCCCCAACACTACTACACATAGCAGTAACAAACAGTGGACGTTGGCAAAGTTGGTCACTAAAGTTGCAAGGTTCAATGCAGTATTAAAAAGGGAAAACGGAAAACAGCATTAATCTGATGCAAATTTATATCAAGATTTATGTCGGGAAGCCTTTTTAGTTTCTACTGATGCTATTATACACTGCCTTGCAATCTACAAGCTGTATGCATGAGAATAGCAATGGTCCCAAAGTACCCCTGAAAAGTTGTGTCTAAACTAAAACAAAGCTTTATCACAACAACTACCTTATGCCACTATTTACGCTATCCAGAGACATCTTCTGCTAAATCACAAGTCATTGAAAGTTTTTGGAGCACCTTGAATCACACCTCTTACCCACTCCACTGGTACTTAATAATTTCTTTGAATTGCACTTCTTCACTCCTCAATACATTTGTCTTCACTGCATATCATCAAACCATCTCTAATGTAGATCGAAGGAAGAAGAGAAGAGAAGGGCCAGTGAGCCTCGCCCATCAAGCAGCCCAGTTTAGGCCCTTGTTGTTGAGCTCGGTCCACTTAAAGGGCCACACTTAATGATGGGGGGTAAATTGGAATAACTCTAAAACCCTCCCGGATAGGATCCCAAGTCAAAACCCTTCTCAGATAGTAACCCGAAAACCCTAGATTGACTGAAAAATCAAATTAAGTTCAACCAAGCCAACAGATACCCTTCAAACTTGGAACCCGAAGATTAGAAATCGATCAGATGGCTGATTAGGAAGTATTTAGGAAAAACAAAATTCTGAAATCCCAAATTTGCAGTTTTGAGGTGCTATTTAATAGCAGTCAAATAACAAAAATCCAAAAGACTCCAAACCCTGGTCGAGTTGCACCCTAGGGGAGGACTTTCATGTCCCAAAGTCAACCTAGGATCAACTATATGCAGAAAACACAAGGAAAACTAAGCATCCGCAAGTTTGGTAAACCAGACATTAAACACTGTTCAAGTTCACCTGTGGATTGGAGTATGTTGTTGAGCCAAAAGACAATTCAAATCTGTTGAATGAAGTTGTCGATCTCCAGTCAGCAGCAACAGTTATTGATCAGATTTCAGATAAGGATGTAGCTTGCGGTAGAACAGAGGAAGAAGAAGATTTTAGGAACAATCGACCTCTCTCAGGTCTGGGTCTCTCACCCACTGTTTCTCACAGTTGTCTTGCAGCAAGCCAATCTCAAATTTTATTAATCAAATCGTAACTGGCTGAAAAGCTATACAGTATTTATAGGGTTTAAAAGAAATCCAATTCCAACTATAAAACTCAGACTGAGTGTTTACAAACTCGCTGAGAATCAAAAACTTCAACTAATAGCTAAACTCCTATTCAAGCTAGGAAACCTTGATGACTATTCCTAATTGACAAATAAAACTAACTACTAACAAAATTAACTCAGCCCAGCCAGTTATTGTCTCCATCCCAGTCCAGCCGGTTATTGCTTCCCTGCTGTCTCCTGCTGGCTTTCTTCTTCCAGCAATAGTATAGTCCATCAATTAGTCCTTTAAAGAAGTCCATGCATGGGGCCTATTTTCTAGTTACTATTTCTCTTACTAGTAGTTACTACAAGTAATTAGTTTCTATTTTGGATATTTGGTAGAAATAGGTTACTTTCTATTTAAGTAGTTTCTATTTTATTACTTTCCTTCTGAAGGGAGTTCCTTCTATATATTATTAGGGCCTTATGCGTCCAACCCCAAGAACTATGAAGTTATGAAAAGTCTGCCTTTTGTTTGCCTTTGCTGTGAGATACAATATGCATGGTGAGATTCCTTGCAATAGTGGTGTGATGCCATTAGGGTGAGTGAGAGACTGACCTTAGGCCATAGGTGAGAGGCCTTGCTCATATCTCCTTCTACATCCCATTTTCTCTCTTCATTCTTCTTTCTATTTTTCCTCTGTTTTCAGCATCGATACACTGTATCAATGAATGATCGTTGCTGCTGTTCAATGTCCCACTGAGGCATCTAGCTGCCGGTACACACAAGGAGGTCAACCATGAGTTGAATCCATGGAACAAGAACTCGCCAAGATCTCCGTAATAACTCGGTTTCTTGAAAAGGCGAGACGAGATGCAGGGCGAAATAAAAAAAGTGCTCTGTTTTGGTCATAGTTGTCACGGAGTCACGGCGATCCAAGTCGGTGGAGGGGTGTCACGTCGATATATCGACATGTCGCCCGCCATGGCGAGCATGTCGACCAAGTTTTATTTTTTATTTTCTCTATTTTTAATGTGTTAATAGATGCATACTCAAGCCATGTTTTATTTTTTCTCTATTGTTTCTCAAGTTTTAAGAAGAAAATTCAGAAATCGAAGAAGAAATCGAAGAGGGAAAGAAGAAATCGAAAGAAATCGAAGAGGGAAAGAAGACAGGAAGAAGAAATCGAAGAAGAAATCGAAGAGGGAAAGAAGAAATCTAAAGAGATTGAAGAGGGAAAGAAGAAATCGAAGAGGGAAGAAGAAATCGAAGACAGGAAGAAGAAATCGAAGAGGGAAAGAGAGACAGGAAGAAGAAATCAAAGAGGGTCGCCATGCAGCCCTCTCCAGCGCCAGGACGCCATGGCGTCGCCATGGCGACGCCATGACAACTATGGTTTTGGTCGAGATCTCGGTTCGACCGACGTCTTGACAGTGAAGCTCCAAGAAACTTGAAAAAAATTGGTTTTGATCCCCTCTTTCGACGGAAAACTCGCCGGATTGTGCGGAGATACGTCAACAATCATCGAATTTACTAGCACTACAAAAAAATCCAAAGAAGTTCAAAGGAGTTTGGAGGATTCCAAGGTAAACCATTTTTCCCCAAAACTCTCTTTTTCTCCAAAATAGGTTCAAATCTTGGTGGTTGGATGTCAATTTCATATATGATAAACAACTTTGGCCGATCTATGATTTGATGGAGTCCGGAAAAAATTTCTGTTAATATTGTTTAAAATTTTCTGGAAAAAAAATGAATTTCCTGCAAAAAAAATTTGAAAAAAAATAGGATCAATAATTGTTGTTTGGAAGTGCTTTTTAGGTATGTTGGACAACGTTGGATGCTTTAGGGCCTCATGCAGTCACTTTTTTTTTTCATCCATAAATTATATTATGGATGGATACTGATGTGGATGACTATATGTCGGAAGAGGGGCGTGTGCATTCAGAGTCGCCTGAACCTTTTGAGAATCCGGCTGGCCAGGTTGATGATGAGGAACACCAGTCAGATGGGACACCATCTAATGGTGATGGGGATACTAGTGGTGGTGGAGATGTTGATGGAGATGGTAGAGGTGGTGATGGAGATGGTGGAGATGGTGATGGAGGTGGTGATGGTGGTAGTGGTGGTGGTGGTGGTGGTGGTGGTGGTGGTGACATGGCGAGTGGTGGTTATTATGCTGATGGTCATGAGGGGATGCGCAAGCAGTACCAGTACGGGCTGGAGACGGAGGCAGAGCCTGTGCATTACACAGGTGAGAGTCAATTTACTCATGCCACATAGGATCAGGACCATGGTGCCCCACTACGTACAAGAGACGCCTGCGTCGCAGACAGTCAAAAGCTCATGATGAGGACAAGGAGTTACGATTGACAGTCATGACTATGAAGACCATGCTTGAAAGTTTCGGAAACATGAGTATAGATACTACCAGTGAGTATCAGTCGTGGTATGCATCTCAGCCTCTATATGACTATGATTATCGCCATGAGAGCACCGGTTCCGAATATAGTGGCTACGGTCAGTTTAGGCAGCCGCAGTTAGTACACTCTGCTCATGAGTTTGACAGTTGGAGCACTAGGTCAGGTTTTGTGGACGACATATTCACAGTTCAAACCCAACCATACATGCCGATGGTAGTTCAACAGCCTGGTGGCAGTAGCAATGGATCGATCTCATCGCAACTGTCTCTTCCATACCCTAGGATCATGTTCCTTTGAACAGTTGATGACAACACTTTCATGTATTATGTGGAAGAATACATGCGATGCTTCAGCAGCACTATGGCACGGGAATTGGGAAACCTATGTGTCATATGCAAAGGTTAACTTGCTTTGAAACTATGGCTTGGAATGATAGAGCCATAGAACTATATGTTAAGATTGATGTATTTTACACTTTTATATTATTATGGGTAGAATAGGGTCATTAGTACGTTGTAACCTACCAACCTAGGGTCCGAAGTCAAACTCCTATTTGGACTTTGATTTTGGAAAGTATGATAGTGTCATTGTGTTTAAATGGACCACAATAGGTTGTATACTGCCATTGTGTTTAAATGGACCACAATAGGCTGTATACCAAGTTTCATTAAAAAACTAGGCCAAAAACCCACCGAAACCATCAATCGAGTTCAAAAAAAAAATATGCACCAACTCGTCGTCCAACTCGTTTTTTTAGCTGGGTGAAACCAATACTGAAACTGAGTTCTTGAACCTAGGGTCCGAAGTCAAATTCCTATTTGGACTTTGATTTTGGAAAGTATGATAGTGTCATTGTGTTTAAATGGCCCACAATAGGCTGTATACCAAGTTTCATGAAACCAATGCCGAAACCAAGTTCTCAAACCATGGTTGAATCCAGACCTGCCATTAATTGTTTAAGCCTACGGATTCTGTTTTCTACCATAATCATAGTTCAAGAACTCCTTGAGATTTCGGAAATCTCGACCTGGTCAAGACGAGATTGCATACAAGATCTCAAACTTACATAGTTTCGGTCGAGTTTATTGAAATTTCAGCGAGATCTTTGAAAATTTCTGAGAAATCTAGAAAATCTCGACCTGCTCAAGAAGAAACTATTCTTGTTTCTTCTCGAACACTATGGCGTGGCATTTATATGTCATACAGACGGAGGACAATGCACGTCGGCTCCATCAGACCATGAGTGGACTCGATCCAACACGTCATAGTTCATATCAGTAGACAGTCACAGACTCACAGTATTGTATTGTCAGGACATGGAAGACTAGGGTGTCTATAACATATGTATTGTTCACTGTACTTGTACGAGTAGCAGGACTGCAGAAACCGTCATTCATGGGGACACCTCTTCGCATAGATATATATGCAAAATTATGATGCCTGAAGTAAAAGAAGCGATAAGAAAGATGAAAGTAGGCAAAGATCCAGGCCCATACGACATCCCAATTGAAGTGTGGAAGAACGTAGGATCTTGTGGTCTATCCAGGCTAACCAAGTTGTTTAAGAAGATCATGATCACTAGGAAAATGCCAGATGAATGGAGGAGAAGCTTTGTGGGCCCAATCTATATAAAAAATATCATGATCACTAAGAAAATGCCAGATAAATGGAGGAGAAGCTTTGTGGCCCCAATCTATATAAAAACAACGGAGATATACATAATTGTAATAACTAGAGGCATAAAGTTAATGAGCCATACGATGAAGTTATGGGAGAGGGTTATTGAAACTCACCTAAGAAAGAAGACTACTATTTCGGAAAACCAATTCGGATTTATGCCAGGAAGATCCTCTATGGAGGCAATTTTCTTACTGAGGAGACTCATGGAAAGATATAGAGAGGGCAAGAAAGATCTCCATATGATCTTTATAAATCTAGAAAAAGCCTACGACAGAGTAATGTAGTCCTAGATTTGCCTAATCAAACTAGGAACCAAACCAGGATCTTTTCATCAAAGGACAGTTCAGATTAGGGAAATTCTTGATAACAGAAATTCAGATGGTTAGAATGATCCCAAATTCCATATGAGTTTACCAAAAAGGGACTGGAACAATTGCTGAAAAGCTGAAATTGATCCAATGGTTAGATCAGCTAATATGGAGGAATCCTAGTTAGTACAACTAGGAAAAGGGCAAAACAGTAATTTAACTAGGAAATTCAGAGATCAGAAATTAGGGTTATGTTCAGTAATCGAATATAAATTTAGTCTATAAGAATCAGCAGATTAGGTATATTAATTGTGACCTCAGAAGACCAATATAACAATAAGGGCAGAATTGGAAATTCACAGCAAGAACAGATCTACATATCAGAATTGCACCAAACTGAAATCAAGTTAATGAATTGCACCAAACTGAAAACGAGTTAATGAATTAGGTTCAAGAACATTAGGTGAAAACTTGAGGTGATTCTAACGGTTAGATTTGGCTGGCCAGAATTCTCACGAATATCGCCATGCGTGTGAACCACTGGTTCAAACCAGCTTTGGACCGTTTCAATTTAAAACATTGAAAACATGAAAATAAAACTAAGTATAGGGCTAATCTTGTATGCAACCAATGGACCCATATTTTAGGCCCATTAAAGTGGCATATTACATAGAAAACTCATGGGATCAAAGGCTCAACATGTATATAACCCAACCCTAGACTTATTCCTAATAAAATAAGCCCATTTCGGAGATGAATCTGCATCACAAAGTCCCTAGAGAACTAATCTGGAATTTTTTTAGAGAAGAGAAGGGTGTCATGTAAATACGTTGACATTATTAAAGATATGTATTTTGATGTGGTAACTAGCGTTAGAACAGTGGGAGGCTAAGGTAGTGAAAATTTCCAATCTCAATTGGGTTACACCAACGATCAATCTTAAGCCCTTATCTGTGTGCTCTTATCATGAACGACTAAACAAGAGTCATACAAGATGAGGTCCCATGGTGTATGATCTTTGCAGATGATATTGTTTTGGTAGATGGGACAAAAGCAGGGACTAACGCCAAAGTGGAGCTATAGAGAACTACCTTGGAATCAAAAGGTCTGAAGATAAGTAGCACTAAGACCAAAATATATGATGTGTAACATTAGCCATTCTGCGATGGATAATGAAGTGGTGAATATTAATGAGAGGGAGATCCCACAAAGTGACCACTTTACATACCTAGCAACAATCGTAAAAAAAGGGGGCGAGCTAGATGATGACATTGCCCCAAGGATTAAAATAAGTTGGATGAAGTGGAGAGGTGCGACCGGAATTCTATGTGATTGGCGTATCCCTTTAAAGCTTAAACGAAAACTTTATAGGATAGTCATTAGACCAGCTATGAAGTAAAGGCGGAATGTTGGCGGTGAAGAAGTGTCGTATACATAAATTGGATGTTGCAGAGATGAAGATGTTGAGATGGATGAGTGGGAAACTAGAAAGGATAAACTGACGAATGACCATATTAGAGCTGGGTTGGGAGTAGCTTTGATTCATGACAAACTTAGAGAGAGTCATTTGAGGTGGTATGGCCATATTCAACGGAGGCCTCCAGGCTCCGGATGCCCCAGTTCGGAGGAGTGACCAGACCCTGATTGAGGGAACCAAAAGAACCAGGGGCACGCCTAAGATAACCTTAGGAGAAGTGGAGAAGAAGGACATGCTTACCTTAGGCCTTGTTCTTGGAATGACCTCAAATAGAGCCGACTCGAGAGCAAAGATCTATGTGGTCGACCCCATTTAGCTGAACCGTGATGATGTGATGTTGTTGTATTACACTTCATCCCGTGACGTCGGACGGAATGTTAGGCAGTTAAGAAGTGGTACTTGACTAAGAAGGGACGATGCCTAGAGTTTGTGTCGATGTTGTAAACCCCCCCTCCTTGTACTTCGAGATTATTAATTTCCTGACTCCTCTAGGATCCATGTAGCCGATCCCATTAAGTTGGTATAAGGCTATGATGTTGTTGTCGTTGTACTGTACTTGGGTGTTTATCAATCTATGTAATTTATGCATTGTTCACTCTACTCTGTAGTTTCTACTGTAAATCTTTAACTTTTTCTTAAATAATTATTCAATATTATGTGTCTTCATCCATTATTGCATAATTTCATTGTTTTACTTGCCAATTATGTCTCATAGCACTCAAACAATGTGTAGAATAGGCATATTACATAAGGGTTCACCATTCACTGCCAACAAAGGGTGCAAATCCAAAACACCAAATTGGGTGCCTTTTTTTTTTAACAATTTGAAGATTTAAATACGTTTATTAAGCCTAAAACAAGTTTCCCTTAAAGTTTAAGAGCCAACTATGGCCATTATTTGCCCGCCGAAAAAAGAAAAAAAAAAGCTCTCACCAAGATCTCGGTCATCTCAATCTGGTCTAGACACTGAGTCAAGACTAGTTTTTGAACCTTCACCATAATCGGGATCCAACAGTGTGATATCTCAACATCTGGTCATGGGATTGTTGTGAGATTCTAAAGCCTCTAATAGGTATTCCAATGCTACCATCAACCTTAGTTGTAACCTGATCTAACCTTTGGATGGGGAGATATAGGTAGTTGCTAAATTCTACCATTAGTTACGACTATGGTGTAGCTAGTAAATCAAGGATTCTTTCCATTGGATGAGGTTGATTTTTATATATCATGTTTTACATGATTGGTGGAAAATTGTTCCAGCTTTTTATTATTAACTTTTTTTTGGGGGGGGGTGAATAAAGAATTCATTACCGAATAGAGAAAGAATACAAGGGGCCCCAAAATGGGGAAAGAAAGATACCAAAAAAGAAAAACAGACAAAGCAACACCCAACTGTTAATAAGAGGGAGCAGGGAGCTGCAAGCCTGCAATAGGGACAAGGGCAAACCCCAGGAGACAACAATGAGCCTGTTCCTTGGGGAGTCAATAACACTAAGACGGGTAATAGGGAGATCTTAGAGCTAACATCATTGTAGATGGAATTCCAAATATGATCGAAGGATCAGGAATTGGAGGTCCATTTGCAAAGATTACGCTCCATCCAAATATGGTTGATAGCAGCACCAAAGGCAAGCTTACCTACTACATCACAAATAAATTTCCAACCAAAGGACATATCCACCCAAATCCATTCTCTCGAAAGAGGGAGATTCTCCTATTTCTTGCCAAGCATTTGCCCAAAACTCTTTTCCAAACTAATGAGAAGGGGACAGGAGAAGAAGAGATAGCCTACATCCTCAACACCAATCCAACATAAACAGCAAGCAGGGGAGACTGGAATCCAGCGGTGGAGAAGAAAAGACAGCATTGAAAGGCAGTTATATAAGGCTCTCCAAAGAGTGAAGCTGTGCCGAGGTATGTGACTTTTGAACCAC
This sequence comes from Telopea speciosissima, assembly GCF_018873765.1. NCBI lineage: Eukaryota > Viridiplantae > Streptophyta > Magnoliopsida > Proteales > Proteaceae > Telopea > Telopea speciosissima. The sequence goes on from NC_057922.1 coordinate 6,928,192, forward strand.
ACAATCTTACAACAGGGAGCCAGAGGCCCACGCGTTCTAACATAGTCCCAAGTTGAAGAGGAACTGAAGAAGCCCATACGTTCTAACATAGTTCCAGCTTTGATGATGTTCTACCATGGGATTTGAAGATATGCTGATGCAGTTGCTTTAGGACTGAAACAACCCACTTTGGAGAGCCAAGCCGAGACGCAAACCGGCCCAACAGAAACTTTTTGTGCAAAGGGTCTTTTTGGTAGAGATTGATTGATTATGTAATATTCTATTTATTTTATTTGATTCTCTTCGGTAGGAGATAGATACATAGGAATGTATTAGTTTACAATTTTCCTAGTTTCTTCAGTTTCCATTTTGAGTTGGGTTTCTATTAATATGTTAGGAGTTTTCTTTACATTTACATGTACAACGATGGAAGAGTGGAGAATAGAATGAATAATATGGAGTTTTATGAGTATGCTTGGTGTTGTGTGAGCTGTTTGCACCGAATGATCCCCCTGTCTACTCTCTCTCTCTCTCTCTCTTGAGCTTTATTTCTCAGGTCTGATTCCCTTTCTCCTCTTTCTCTAGCACTCATCTTATTTTATCGTGTTATGCCATTATTCTATTCTTTTGTTACCCTGTTCTACTAACATACTCCCACGGTACTGGCAGTCCCCAGTACATTGATTCGATCTCCCTCATGACCTCATCCTCCAATCCTTTCACCCCCAAATTTGTGCACTCATACGTACCTCATAGGCGACCAAACCTGTGGAATCTGGTATCCAATAACTGTGGTTTTTGAGTTCCAGCACCGCATCCGGGGCTGTCATCTGTCCTACTGCCTGGATCAACTGCAGGGAGCTATATCTACTTTCACACTTTGTCTTGCGTCTTGCTTTCAGTTGGATTTGACAAGGTTCTGTGTGGATGATCGTCTCCTACAATTTCAACGCAATTGGATCTCCAACAAGTGAGTTCTACCAGCTGGACTCGATGGGGGTTACCACAGGTTCGATATCCAGAGGTTGAAGACAACCTCTGTTCGACATATCTTAAATCCATTATTTCCAATTGAATTAAATACCACCCATTCCCATATTTATTCCATTATTGCCTTCCTTTTATTAGTTTCCAGAGATACCCCAATTGAGTAATTGTTTCAAGTCAGGTCCTTAACTCCTTTACTATTCACTTGATTGCTTTTGAATTTCAATTTAATTACAATATTGCTACTCAACCAGTAATTTGGCATATTTGGCAATTGGGTGGGGAAATAGTGCACCCAAAGAGGGATTTCGAAAATGGGATCACACCAATTTGGTATCACATCTAACTTTCCTCCTCCCTACTTGTAGGTACAAGGGGGGAAATTGCATCCTAACCCTAAGGGATCTCCTCTCGTGCTGCTGTCTCGGGAGAGGGGGAAAATGTTTGTTCGGGAGTCGCCACCTAGATAACGATCTAAGACCCATAAATCTCTTTCCCTTTCAAGGAAGAGAATGACTCTAATGGATAAGACGCGGGTCTACCCCGATCTTTGGGTAAGCTCAAGGTTACAGGCTGGAAAGATTTTAAGCACTCAGTCCGCCCAGCCAGAGGCCAGTTTCCTTGTATACAGACCATTCCTAAACTGTATACTAGCATGTATAGTAGAACATCAAATCTAACCTTAGTCTGGGTATCTATGTTGAAAAGCGGTAAAGGATATGAAAAAGGGGAAATATGTAAATATGGGACGGGGGACCGGACTTGCTGCCTTCTTTGCCGTGAGACGGGTGCTTCAAGTGTGAACGGTGCTGATGAAGATGGGTGAGCCGACGGTTGAGAGGCTACTGCATTCACCTCTGTACTTCTGGTTGGGAACGCCTTTCGAGTTCCACTAGTGCTAGGTATTGATTTCCCAACCCTGGGTAATTGATCGGCATGAATTGCATCCTCTATCTGCTGTCCAGCCTCGAGGAGTACGGAAAATTTAGGTTATGACAATAAATCCAGTTCACTAATTGTGAAACGTTTCATTAATCAAATATATCAACAGAATCATTTCATTTTTTCGGCTAATAGTAATAGTTCTAACCAAAATAAATTTCTTTATCGTTTTTCCAAAACCTTGCTGTTTATTGGGAAGTGCATCACTTCGTCAAGCTGCTTACATACCCTTGATAGGGATTGGGTTAGACATAGTTCACGATTTGTGTGTGTATGGACCGAACTTGAACATCACTTCGTCAAGCTGTCTACGTATCCTCACTTTGAGGAATCAGGTCAAACATAGTTCCCATGAGAGGGATTTTGAAGTCTGGAATATCTATTCTTGGTAAATGGTGTCTGATGACACCATGGTTTAAATTATTGAACCGTATCGTATCAGCCAATACGTATCGATATCGCAAGCATAGTTGTCAAGGAGGCTAGGCAAACCAAGGCAACTGAGGGGGTAAAAAACCAAGGCGACACCAGAAAACAAGGCAAGAGAAATGCGCCTGGACACCTTTACAACTATGATAGCAAGGTATCGATACGATACAATGAGACATGTATCTTTTCTTTTTTTTTTGTAGATCGGCCAATACGGCACGATATGATGCAATACATGCCATTAAAAGCTCGTGTTCACATTTCAGAACTCAGAAACGAGTTTTGAAGGCGGAAATGACCATCCGAGAGTCTCATTCCTTGCTCTCAACCTCTTATTTCTACTTTTTTGACTTGGGGTATACATTAAAGCATCAAAAGCAAATCAGATTCAACCAATAAACCTTTTTTTCAATCATTCAAGTGGCTGAAATCAAAGAGCGAACGAGAAGTTCTCAGAAGAGGTAGGTATTCAAAGAACTTGATTATTTTGGTCAAATCAATAAGAGAACTTGTCTCATTATACAAAAATAAACTGTTACTACATGCAAGAAACCCCATGACCCCATCCATAACAATTTCAATTGAATGCACTTGTCTCATTATACGCTGTTCTCCATTTTAATATTTATGCATGATACATGTTATATATTACTTATTTATACTATTTTTTGCTCCAAAAGTGTATTTCCATGCATATCTTGACCATTTTCATGTGTATGTTTAGCGTATCTTGTATATCTCCGATACAATACAATGTCTCTTAAAATCACCCCACCAATACGAAACGCGATACCGATACTTTAATCCTTGGATGACACTGACTGGATGTCAATCGGACTCGCACAGAAAAAATTTCTGTTTAAAATGCCTAGATTGGCCGACAGAATATGCAAGGAATTTGACGAGACTGAATGTCAAAACCACCTATTTAGGGCATGGTGAGTCCAATGCAACTGACTGGGTGTCAATCGGACCCCCATAGAAAAAGTTTCTGTTTCTAGGGTCCAAATTGGCCAACCGAATCTACCGAGAATTTGGAAAGATTGAAGGTCAAAACCGCCTATATATATATATATATATATACAATATATATTAAAGCCTGGGCTTAACACAAGTGGGCTGTGATGGGCTCTGTTAGTTTTATGATATTATATATACACTATATATTATAGCTTGGGCTTAAGACAAGTGGGCTGTGATGGGCTTTGTTAGTTCCATGATTGAATGGGCCATGATATTAGATGAATCAGAGCCAATCATGGCTGGACCGGACTTGGGAAAACCCTGCCAGGGTCGGGCTGGGTTGAGGGTATGCTTGGCCCTGGCAGGGTCGGGCTGGGCTTGGGTTTAGGTTAAGGCTCCTAGGGTTGGGCTAGGGTTTAGGGTAAGCCCGGCCTGTTGAAACCCCTAAACATAAGGGAATAAAATTTTAGAAGGGATAATGTAGAAGGGGTAATGCAAACCCGGGTTCGAATAACCCTTATTGGGTTGCTTGCAGGCCCACCCAAGCAAGGAAACAACTCAAATCCAAACACAAGTGGCAAAACAGTAAATAATTTGAAGATTTGTAAGAGCAATGGCAGAATGGTAATTAATCTGAAGTTATAAAGAAGGACTGGAAGAGTTGTAAATTATCAGAACTCCAAACATAAGTAAAGGGTTCAACGTGTGGGTAGAAGGGTATTCTTGGAACTGAATCACTTAAAGTGGGGGTAAACATAATAGCATCAATGAATTAAGGAGTTTGGTGTAAATAACAATAGTGTCCTTGCTTGCAATTTCACAGGATTATATCTTCTTCAACCTTCGACAGAATAGAAACCCAGAATTCAAAAACGGAAACCCACAACTGATCTAATCCATCAAACTCCCTCAATAGGCCTCCCTTTGGTCTGAAATTTGAAGAGGAGGTAGCTATCACGCAAGCCTCTGAAGATCAACTTCCAAAACAGTGTCAATCGACAACCGGCAAGCTGGAAGAATCTCTGCAACCTGAACTTAACGAAGGATTGAAGATCAGATCTGAACCTGAGTTGCAGCTCACAACAGATGAACCAATCGGGAGCAGGGATCCAGGGTATGAATCACCTTAGCGAAAAGAATTTGTGAATCAAATCTCAGCACCAGTCGATGTGTGTGTAAGGATCCAACGATGTCTTCCCTGAATCTGGTAGTACCGCCCAGAAAGAAAAAAAAAAAAAAAAAAACTCAGAAACCAAGGCTATAATAGGAGATTAAGGAAGCAGGGAGTGGGTCTAAGGTTGGGGAAGAGACAGAAAATTAAAGAAGAAGAAATCGAAGAGGAAGGAGAGAGAGGTCGCACGACCTTGTTAGCACCAATCTGGTAACTAAACCAACAAACTTTTTTCATTCAAATCTGAAAATAAAACGTGATTACAAGAGTTTTTAAAGATAAAATAAAGACTCTTAATTAAACTCTGAAACTGAAATTAACCTTAACTCTAAGGGACTCATAACTTAAAAAGGTCGTAGATAGACTACCACTAAATAATCTATTACAACTAAAACAGAAAATTACATGATAAACTCACTAATAAAAATCCTACTAAATAAATAAATTAAATACCCTACTGAACCCAAAGACCCATTTGGACCCGGTTCATCCACACATGGATACCCAGATGGGTTTGGGTCGGTCCAAGGAAGTGCATCTGCATCGAGGGGGAAGGGGTACTATGTAACCAAAAATAAAGTATGAGACCTGAAAAAGGTGGAGGTATAATGGGAAATAAGACTCTAACTAGTAACTACACTACGTGATCGATATAGGAAGGAGGGGTCAATTCTGGCAACAAAAGAAAATCGGCCTAAAAGAGAGAAGGGGGTAAAATGGGAAAAATAAGAAGAAAAAAAAGCTTTAATGATGAAGACTTATCATGTTTCACGGGGAAGGGTTGACGAGGCTTCTACTTCTGGAGAACCCAAGGAACCCTGCGGCGGATGGAATGGGGTTCAAAACTTTATATGAGAGTTCGATCAGGACTTCAATTCTCTCGGCGGATGGAATGGGGAGTCGACTACGAAGACGAAAATCAGGTACCCCAAAGTCTCATCTCTGAAACTCTTTTCTTGCCTCTTCTTTTTGGTCCTATGCCTCTCGTTCCTTCTTCTCTCTCTCTTTTTTCACTCATTCCTTTTTCTCTCTCTCTTTTTTCACTCGTTGAACCGTAGGGGGGGTGAGCGAAGTCAGAGGGGAAAAGAAAGAGGCAGCAGGGAGAGTAGTTGGTTGGGAATTGAAGGGATGGGTTGGGATAGGGTTCTCGACTTCTGTTATAAAGAGATTTTTTTTTTTATTTTTTTTTGGTTACAGCGAGAAAGAAGGGAAAGGGAAGGTGGGGTGCGGGAAGGTTAGGGTTGTTGCGGGTTGGGGTTTTAGTAGAGTTCAAAGGACAAGGGTAAGTGGCTGAGAGAGTAGAAGGGATTTTTTTTAACAGTAACCGAGGAAGGAGTTTGGTACCGCTAGGTGAGTTTACTCAGGGAAGAAAAGGGAAAACAGTAACGGGTATAGAGCGGAAAAAGGGATTGATGGGAGATGGATTCGGTTCTGATACCAAACTGGAGGAAGGGCCGGTTAGGAGAGAAGGGAAAAAACCTGAGAAGGGTCTCAGAGTTGGAGCGGAAAGGAAGAAATCGCATAAGAAGAAGAGAAGGGAAGTTCACACACGCACACCTAGCCACGCAGGCTCTTCACAAACACTTCACTATTCCATTCTTCAAATCTAAAGATTACTTGCACGGTTACATGTACTTAATTAAAAAAGAAACCCAATACGAAAAGGAAACTTACCCAAACTTGGAGACTCAAATTAATTAGGAAACTAAATCCTAGTAGTTAACTCCTTCTTTGGGCTCGGTTCATCTCCGTCTGAATACCCAAAAGGGTTTCCGCTGGTCACTACCTGCATCACCAATGCAACTGACTGGGCATCAATCGAACTCCCACAAAAAAAGATTTTGTTTCATACGGCCCAGAATGGCCGACGGAATCTGTCAAACTGAAGAGTACTTAGGATGATGTGGCCCACCACCCCGGGGGTTCAGCCACAAGTGCACAACAGGGATCACCCGCATCGGAAAGAAATACCTTAATACTAGTCACAGAAATTTTGCCAATACAACCACGTATAAATGTAATGTTCTATGCTATTTATGGAAATCCGGCATTATGACAGGGTGAAATATAATATTTATAGAAATCCTGACATTATAAGGGCGTAAAATGTCATATTATATAATATTTATAGGGAAAAAGATTTATGTCTGGGGGTGTGGCCTACGCTAGCACTCCCATGAGTCTACCTCTCTCCTCCCCCTATCAAAAAACACCTCTGCCCCCTTGTTTTGAAGAGAGAGATAGACACATTGGAGTGCTGGCGTAGGCCACACTCCTTGACAGAAAACTGCTTCCCGTATTAATAAAAATATCGGCATTATAAGGAGTAAGAGGGTATTTTTGGACGGAAAAATTTTGAAAAAAGGGATATTTTATAAAATATTTCACTAATTTAAATCAATTAATTAAATGAAATAGGGGAGAGAAAAGTACCACTTTGGCCCCAAAACGGAGGGTGGTGCATACTCAAACCTACACAAAGTTTCGATGTTCTTTTTGAATCCTCAGCGAAATTCAGAGCCCAAGGGCACTTTCAGCAGTATTTTTGGAAAATTTTGAAAAAATGTGGGATTTCATAAAATATTTAACTCATTTAAACCGATTAATTAAATGAAATAGGGGAGGAGAAAAAAGTACCTCTTTGGCCCTAAACGGGGGGTGCATATTCAAATCTACAAAGTTTCGATGTTCTTTTGAATCCCTTGGCGAAATTCCGAGCCCAAGGGCACTTTCAGCGTATCTCCCACGAATACAGTGTTTTAAACATTATTTTCAAATAATTCTGAGGTTTAATTTTGAATTAGGGGAGGGGGTGTCAGACAGCGATATCCGAAAATCTGACCATCGGATTTGATGGGCCATATATCATCAGAAAGTATCCAATGATGCAAATATCAACCGTAAATTTGGCCAGGAACAGAGTTAAAATTGTACCCAAAGCGGGGAAGAACCCGCAAAACAGGTATTTTGATGAAATAATGGCCAAGCGGTGTCATCTTCGCACCAAAGATTAGACATGGAGTTACAATTATAAAACAGAGGGCCTGGCCAAGAAGTTTCAGGTAGTTACGAAAAGGTTTGGGTATCCAAATCACCGTAGGAGCAAAATGGTCATTTTCGGTCATACGAATTCCGAGAGCAGTGCTTGCCTCGAATCATCATCATCCGGAGGGTACTTCAGGGTTACAAAATTTTAGTGTCTACACTACCCTAAATTATGGTGGCCAACAGTAAAGTTATTCAACAGCTCAACTCCCACGAGGAGGAAACCTGAGACGACAAGACCCGTCTCATTAAAGGATGGTTGATACACTTGCCACCAATGTTGATGGTTTCAACTCTATGGTCACTTCCATTCAATCCATGATGGCATCGCTACAAGCTTCTACTGACAAATTGATAGCTTCTGATAAGGGATAGTGTCTCATTATGTCTAGTGATTCTTCCAAATCTATACCACTTGGACCGTTTAATGTCGCACCACCACCATCAATGCCACATGATACATTGCCATCACCACCACCACCACTACCACTATATGAAGTTGGATGACATTATCATCTTTATGGAGCTGACAAACGAGCGAGGTTGCATGTACTCAGTTTTTATGAGGACAACCACCCGGAACAATGTCTTAACTAGGTTCATAGTTTGGAGATATTTTTCAGATACTATGGTTGTATGGGTTAATTGAGACCAAAAAGATTCTATTTGCAAAGGCTAAACCAAAGGGCACGGCTCGAGTCTGGTCGATCAAGCAACACCAGTAAAATCGAATTTGAGGCAACATGATAGTCACTACTTGGGTTGAGATGAATGATGTCATGAACCGGAGATTTCTACCGACTGACAACATGCAACATCCACCCCAAGTTTGCACAACTGAAAAGTATGTGGCCAGATTTTTACTTAGACACTCGATCTGATTTTGAGTGGGATGAGGAGGTATTGCTAGCACAATTTTACAACGGCGTGCATCCTCATGTAAGTGCCGCACTAGCATCCAGATCCAGTTGACTGTATACGATTGAGGACACAGTACAGGTGGCATATCAAGTAAAAGAAAGTCTGGAGAGGCCCTATACTCTAAAGACTTTTATACAAACACTCCCTCGGGATGGTAGCAAAAGCAAGCAGCCTGCTCAACCGGAGAAGTCTTTCAACAAGCCACAGGCTTAGTGGCTTTCCTATAGCATCCTCACGGCCAAACCGTCTATATTCTCCACCTCCGTGTGGTTCCAATAAACCTTCAAAACCGCGGGCTGAGATAAAATGTTTTACATGCAATGGGTTCGGACATTTCTCTGTTCAGTGTCCTAATCGTCTAGTCATTTTTGTTAACAACGAAGAACTCAAGGCTACTGCCTCAAAGTAGCTACAGAGAACAAGATGGTACTTTTAGAGCGTGAGGTTGACGATGATGATAGTGATGCAGAACCCTAGTATTGCTACGTTTTTCGTCCACTACTGGTTACACATAAGGTCTCTAACAAGGATGATTGGCGTCGCAACAATATATTCCTGAACCGAGTACGATGCAACGACACTCTATGCAGTATGGTAATCGATAGTGGTATTGTACTGATGTCATGTCATCTCTAATGATGCCATCTTAAGCTCGGTTTGAAGACAAGCCACATCCTAACCCCAACAAAGTTGCTTAGGTGAACATGACGCCATTCCCAAGCTCGGTTTGAAGACAAAGCCACATATTAACCTCTATAATGTTGCTTAGGTGAACAAAACCAACTTAAAAAACAAGGAAAGTTTGCTGGCATATTCTACATTTCTACTAGGGGATTGATCGATACAATGCAATGTGACATCCAACCTCTAAAGGTGTGCCACATTCTCCTCGAGCGACCATAGTTATTTGACAAGATGTATAACATTTGTGGCTCCGAGAAGACTTATTCCTTTTAAGCACGGTCAAGGACGAGAATCTACATGATATTAGAAAGTTAATGCACACACACACACACACAAAATATTTTATAATGATATTATAAAGTTCAATTAAAAAATTGATGAGGAGAATCAGAATATCAAATAGATAATGCAATTATACATTTTACAACACACTAAAAGATTTTCATAGGATTAGAATAATTCATTAAGGTTATATTTGTATCTCCAAACTGTTATTAACAACCTAGGGGTTTATTTTCTCAATAAAACCCTTAAGATCATAGTCCTGTGAGCATGGTTTAAAGTATCGACCAATACGATACGATATGGATTGATACGTATTTGTATCGGTCGATATCAATACGATACATACCGATACGTCTCCTTTTTGAAAAAACAAATGAACTGTCTCGAATTGTATAGACCGATACAGGCCAATACAACAGGATACGACCGATACATATCGATATCATCGATACGTCTAGTAAAGGGTTCTATGGATGGTTTAATACGCATTGATATGTATCGATACGTATCGGTCAATACGACTCGATACATACCGATACTTACCGACATGTACCAGTACATATCGATACCATCGATACATTCCACAAAAAAGCCATTTTCACTCACAGACTCGATACAACTCCTAATCTAACAACAAAATGAAGGAAAACTCTCAACCAAGAGTCTAAAATCTTGCATTTAATCTTGGTTTTTCACACTTTTAAACTAAAAAACGATTCAAGGAGTGCTACAACATCATCCAATACTCTTCATAGCTATAGACAATTACAACATGTAAGAAACCTCATCTTTTATAACAATTTCAATTTAATTCCCTTGTTTGGTTATACATTATTCACCATTTTAGTGTTTATGCATGACACTTATTATATATTGTTTATTTATATTGTTTTTTGTTCCAAAAGTGTATTTCCATGTGTATTATGACCATTTCTATGCGTATCTGTATGGTTCAATACGTATCTCCGAAACGATACGATACAATACATCTCTTAAAATCACCCGACTGATACGATACCCAATACCAATACTTTAAACCTTGACTGTGAGAACAAAAGGATCCTCATCCCCGTAACAGATTTATTTTTTTTTGAAAAAAAATCAATCTCCTCAGGAGTTATTTTCAACGTATTGGACTTCTATAATAAATTTTTTCCTAAGGTTTAATATAAGCCGTTCATAGCATCATATTGCATTATGTATGACTTCGCATAATAGAAGATCTTAAATTCTCTTCGCAAATGGACAGTGTTCTTAACCTAAACCATAATGACATTCAGACAATTTTTTTCCCTTCTCATTTTACTCAACTGATGATTGAACAAGACAATACACATCAAGCGAAGACATAAACAGGGGAGAATATGTAGCAGTCATACAAAATAAATCACGATGTAGGATAAGAGGTAGCCGACTTCTAACCTCCACCATACGGCTCCCAAATTCACAATACTCAATCCGCTCCAGCTGAAGCAGGAGGACAGGAGGGAAGTCAATGAACCGGACATGCTTCCTAGCATCCTGGAAAAATCAAATTAACAACATTTCCTCTAAGAATCATCTTCAAGCAAGTCAACAGACATATGATCACGTTTACGTCATCACGTCAAGCAATTAAATATAAAACAAATTGTTATCTATATCCAACGAAAGTTGAAGAAGAGCCCAATAATAAACAGGAAGACATTAGAAATGATAAAACTTAAAAAATGTCTCTTCTACTCGTCATTAGTTTCGGCAACTTCTGAAGGCCATAACAGATGAGTTCAACAAATCTAAGGAAAAAGGAACTGATTAAAATAAGTTATTTTTTACTTTCAAAACCAATCTAGAGTTTGAATTCTTACTAGAAATGGCTCATCATGTATGCCTTACACACATAATACATTGTGATGCGTGACAAGCATGGAAGCCCCTATAACCTGTCAGTTTGAAGCCTGAGAAGCTCCAACATTACTATACTGCTCACCATTAACCATGAACAGATAGCATCTTACCTGAGGTCCATGTTGCGCATCATTATACTTGTTATGGCCCTCAAGGTGTTCAACTTCCACGTACTTATCGAAAGAAGCATAGACGTTTCGACAGCCTTTGACATCGACCCGAAGACCTGTGGCACAAATATATAGAGTTGACTACCATGTAAGCATATTAATTAAGACCATACAGTTCTAACCTGGAAAAATCAATAACGAAACTAAAATACATACCGTAAAATGATTCCTCTTTTTCAAACTTGTTTTCCACATTGATGCATTCTTGATGCCCTTCAAACAACTCTCGTATTCTACCCTCCAAACCAGTTCCCTGAGCCAGTAGATAAAATGCTAAGTTCAGATTGCCTCCATAGAGGCATAGATCTTGTAAAATGGGGGGAAGAAAAAGCAATAAGCACCTTCATTTCATCTTCCAGCTTTTCACAAAGATCCCTATTAAATTCCAGTGCATCATGATTGTTGAATACAAAAGCTTTTCTCAGCTCTTTCATCACAGCAGTATTGTTACTGTACTGAAGCCTACAGAATAATCTCTGAAGAACCAGAGAGGTGCTCCTTCGAAGCATATCATTCTCGGTTGTTGGAATCTTGTACACAACCTAAAACACACGATATAAAATACAATACTTTGTTATTAGGGAGGGGGAAGCAGCAAGGGAATATTTTAGCAACTAGATAGCGTGAAAAACAATTCAAGGCTTCACCTTCCTAAAGCAGGGGATATGGTACAAAGTCTGGAAGAGAGAATTCATGTAATGGGTTCCACTTTTCCCCTTAAGTCCAACATAACCTGTTTCCTTTTTCAAGTCATACACAGCCTTGACAGCAACCTCAACTTCCACTATAATTGTGTCACCCACAATATATCCGTTACGCATGTCATGAAGTTGACTGAGATGCATGAACTGCTCAAAACCCTGGTGACTTAATCCAGCATGAAATCGATGATGTGTCTCTGACTCTGACAAGTAAGAGACTGGAGTTATCACCAAATTAATAGGTGTAGCCAATACTCAATCTCCCTGTCTCTTTTTCCAACAAGAAACACAAATACCGAACACACACTGCAAGAATATCATTCCAACCCGTATGCAATTATTTAATTTGAAATCTGTGAACAAATCATACTGAAAAGACCAGATTTCCAATACAATGATGAACGCAAATTAACCCTATGCAGTGGAATGAGCTTTTTCTCCTATAAAGCTCAAGAACAACTACAACCCAAGCCCATAACATAAAGGCCAAAGGAACTCTTTTGGCCCAGTTCCTGCAAGTGAGGCAATAGGGAATCAAATTGTGCAAACCCAGTATTCAGAAAGCGATAAAAATATTGTGATGCATGGCGATCACAGGGGTAGTTTCAGTATGAATACGCCTAGTCCGAACCAAAAGTCCCGAGGAACTTTCAGCAAAGCTCTGGTAAGTAAGGCAATAGAAGAGAATATGGGAGAGTACGGTGACAAAGATATACAATAAAAACTCTATGGGTGATCACAGAACAAAATTAAGGCTGGTTTCACAATTGTGCATGCATTAACATCTGAAACACAAATTTGGTCCAGAAAAGCATCTTCCCCTAAGCAAGCAAAAATGCAGGATTTTACAACAAAAATATCCAACCAGATAAAAAGACAGAGTATATGATGAACGAGTATACCATATCTAAATGTGTTTTTACTATCGATTTGACAAATCACAGCCAAGCTGAATTGAGCGCAAATACACCATTTGTAAGGCAAAATCGCCGCATCTGCAACATATAGAAACATGGACAAATAGTTCGGGCTTTTTAAATGAATGAGCACCCACCTGCCCAAAGCAATGCAAGAGTCAGAGATTAAACAGAATAAACACAAGTATCCATCAATTTGCAGAAGAAAACAAACGATAGAAGAGATCCATATACCACTTATAACCCCCGGCATAGAAAACATCAGAGTAGTGCTCCTCGGCATTCAAAGTAGAAAAAGCTCTTAATCTTCCACGTGAATATCGACAATGGAGGATCCTCGACTGGCTGGTTCTCAACCGTACTGGCAGTCTCTGCTTGCGAAACTACTAATAAGTAGCAAAATAATAAGAAAAGAGAAAACATTGAAACCCTGAAAACAGTCATCGTTAACAGACTAAGGAGACAACCATAACTCCCATATCATTATTAAAAAACAAAGAAACAACTTTTGTCCATGCTAACGAAATCCGATAAACCTATAAACATTAGGTCACAAAATTCACAACCCGTGCGCAAAAACAACTAAAAGTGTCACCTTCCATTGGCTGGGTACCGTCGGCGAAAGACGAATGCTGCAAAACGAAGCACGAATCAGAGCTTGCATCCAGTAAAATCAAACCCTGTCAATTGAGTGAAAACCCTCAATATCAAATATAAAACTGAGATGGAATTAGAGAAATTGCGACTGAGGTCTATTCGGAACCTCCTGATCGGAAGCAGAACCCTAGGATGGTAAATCGATGAATGTAAACCACAATACAGAGAGAGAACCAACGAGAGATTGATTGATCACAAAATCAAATACGACAGAACGACACCAATTTAGGGTTTTAAAGATTGAACCAAATTCCCACAGCGGAATGAGAATAATTAATGCTTTAAAAATAAAAATAAGAGGATGAAAAAGGCGTGAACCAATTGATAATTCAGACAGTATTTGCCCTTATTGTTAATGAATGATAGAGAGAGAAAAAGATTAAGCACCGCTGAAGGGAGCGGAACACATCTCATGGTTGTTCTATCACTGTCTATAGCTAGACCATCGTCTTCGCCCTCCATGATTTACTGTAATATGAGACTCGTAGTTGCAGGTTCCATGAGAACTGTAACCAAAAGAGAGAGAGAAAGAGCTGGAGGGATGTGAAAGACTGCTGTGGAGATTTCAGTTTTATTTATCTAATTTTACTCTTGTTGTTTAACTTAAGTTACTGCAAATTATGGCGGTGGCAAAACCAAGCCCGAGCTGCTAGACCAACCGAAACCGACCGAAAAAACCTGAATCGAATCGAATCGAATCGATCTTTATTGGACTATTGTAGACTGGATATGGCAAAACCTAGGGGTGTCAAATGATTCGTTCGGTCCGATTTCGGTCAGGCTGAGTCGGTTTCAGTCTTGAAAAGAGTGAGACCAAAACCAAACTATTAAGAAATTTTGGTTTTCGTCATTTTTTGTTTCGATCCATTGTTGTTTCGATTTATATAACGAGTTAATATCGATTTAGATCAGTTTGTTTTTGGGTTTGAACCATAATGGACTTTTACATTCTTAACTTATAATGAGGAAAGAATCGTTAAAAAACACTTTAATTCACCTTCCCCATGTTAAATAAGTAAGCAACCATGAATGGGAAAATTGATTTGATGCTTTAATGTTGCAATCTGAACAAAAAAGAATAATTTGTAAGGGACAGATAACTAATATTGAAATCATTTGATAAATAAAGTTAATAGCAAAATCATTGTTACAACGCATATAATTATTTATCATTAATTGTAAGAGAGAGATAACTAATATTGAAATCATAAAATAGTAGCATTGTTATAAATCAATTTCTGTATTCATAACCTCATTCTTATTATTTCTAACAATTGCCCCTACAGTCCAAAATTTTCTCACTAATATTGAAATCAACAGATAATCAATTCACATATTCTTTACAAAAAAAAAAAAACTATTCATAACCTTATACTCAATATTTTTTTATCGATTTCATTCAGTTTGGTTTTCGGTTTGGATATTAGTTGGTTCGATGTGATCCAATTTTCAACCGGTCTAATTGTATCCAATCCAAACCAATATGAAAAGGATCGGTTTGGTTAGATTCGATCAGGATTTTCAATCAATTTTGATCGCTCTTAACGGTTCGGCCTATGTTTTGACACCCTTAGCAAGACCATATTGAAACCGGATTGCAAGAACCAACCGAAAATCGAACCAATGAAACCAATTTAAATAATCATTGAGTATGAGGGAATTGGCTATCCATTGTTTTAGGGGAAAGTACATGCCCCTCCCTTGTACTATGGCCCAATAACACAATACTCCCCTTGACTTTCCCCAATTGCACTCTGACCCTCTCTAGTTTGCTAGAAATTACTATTATGCCCAGTTCGTTAGCGTTCGTCTGTTAAATGGTGACGTGGCTTAGTAATATTTTAAATAATCCCCAAACTAACCCTAGATCCTTGTGAGATGACCCTTTTACCCTTTTGATTAACAATGAACATAGAGGCACCTCCGTTTCTTCTTTCTCCCAACTTCATCTTCCTTCTCTGTACCTTGTTATCATCAATGAATAAACCTAATCCCATTGCCTAATTAAGCACTGTGGCTAGAAAAGAAAGGATACAGTATGCCGAAAGCGCCAAAACATAAAAGAGTATAGATTGAATTTGAGTCTGAAATTTGACAAATAACCTATCTAAACATCCACTCTCTAATCAACGGTCAAAATTGTCATTATTATTTTTGCCATATGGCAAGATAAAGTGGATCATTAAGATAAACTTATCTACATTGGATGATGAAGTAGTAATTTTCCTTTAATTGATTAAGCTTTCCAATTCATTGGCTTCTTGGTTTCATATATTTGATTAAGTGTTACAGACCTCTAGGCTTCTGTCCTCACCTGTTCTATGTTTAGATTTCCTGCTTTTCTTTCTTGGTCAAGAAATGAAGGGATGCCATGAATACTCTTTTTGGAATATTCTCTTGTCCTTTGAGAGAGGGAGGAGTCAGGATAAGTGGAATGCCAGTGCTTATTTGTATACCTCTTTTAAATGTTGTTTGCTGATTAAACAAAGCACAATCAGTAGTTAAGATGTTTGAGAACCATCTCAACTTTTGAACTCAAAAGTAAAGAAACAGGGAAATTTCCCTAATGGAGAATAACAAAACACTTCCAAGGCCCCATTTGACTAGAAGTTCAATGAAGCAAGCAACCAATACAAAAAAAAAAAAAAGAAGGTTCAATCCTTATATGGAAACTAGGGTTAAGGCAAAACACCAATTCTAGGGCTTATCCAAATCAATCAATCCCTGAATGAAAGAAGAAAAGGGAAGTTTTTATTTGGGTGTATTCAAGAAACAATCTCTTTGCAAAGCGGGGAGTAAAGCTGTGTACATTATGACTCTCCTCCAAATGTGCACTAGGTATGCCCATTGTTTATCTCTTCCTTGTTACTTACAACCAGGAGCCTTAGAGACTTATTAGAAGGGAATGGATTTGATCAGGCCAGGTCATGACTCATGAAGCTACAATGTATATACATTGGCTTTGGAGACTATAAGAAGTTGGAATTTTATGTCTCTAGACCATGCATGGCTTCCAGCCTCCAATGTGTCTATCAGCTCCCTAATTAACAACCTTACTTCCTTTCGGAGCAGGATTTTGAGAATCAGGATTGGATCCACCATGGCCGATCTCGAATCTAATTGATTATGGATTATTGGATTATTACAAAAAACAAAAACAAAAAAAAAAATCTTGGATTAGGACATATTTTGGCCGATTCCTGTCAATTTCTCATTGATTTTGATCGATTTCTATCAATTATTGTAAAACCTATGGTTTTGGTTAGGATATATATGAACAAATCTGGATATACTACATATCTAATACCAGATTTAGTAGTCCATCTCAATTCACAACAACATAAATCTCCATTTACCCAACCTGACAATTGGCCTGAAAAAAGGACAGCCCAAGAGTAGGCCCGAATAGAATCTGCCCTTATGGCTTGGCCCGAATCTAGCCAAACCTAGTTCTTGCACACCTCTAACCTGGCCAATCACGAAATTTTACATTAACCTCCTTTATGGCCAACGAAACTGCAATTGCAATGTTTTCAGGTCAAGTGGTTGCGTTTGCAGCGCCATTTCTATATTCCCACGAGACCTTTTGGAGAAATTGAAACCCTAGGTTTTCAAGACGAAGATGGACGAGCTACACCATTCTTCTTTGTAGAAACATATTGTCCATGTTAGTGAAGACAGTAGAGGGGGCATGGAGTGCTAGGAGCCTCTCAACCATCACCATGATTATCATGAGTTAGAATGTGAAACGGATAATTCCAAGTTAAGTAATGGGTTGTGTTTGGTATGCATTCTTGGAATGCATTCTAGATCGATTTCGCATTCTCGGAAGATAAAAATAATTATTTTTATCATCTGAGAATGTGAAATCGAGTTAGAATGAATTCCAAGACTGCATACGAAACACTGCCTAAGAGAATCCTGAAAACAAATATACTATCTCACAAACCTGATTTTACTTTTCCTATGTGAAATCAAAGTGATGAGCACAGCAAACCTAAGGCAAGGGGAATCCAACAAGGAATCTATGGAGCAGTGCAGATTGGAAACCATCTCTTTTACAAATTTAAAACTTAGAAGGATTCAAAACAAATGGTTGATTGTGTAATGCGAAAGGAGAGTTATCCATGGCCTTTGAGAGATCTTTTGATTGTCTTCTACCTAATGTCTTCTCTTTCTCTTGGTTCTTACTTTTTATGTGCTTCGTTAGCTTCTATATGATCCACATGCTCGTATGTTTATTTTCTTCTCTCCATGATAGATTGTTCATGATAAGATTCACTTATTACTATGCCATGATTTGCATAATCCTGCATATTTCACTGTATTCTCCAATGTTTCATCGTGTTTTACTTTCATCTTGCCTCTCAAGGGAGCTAGAAGGGGTAGCCATGGGTTCATTTTGTTTTACTCTCATATGGTGTTAAAACTATCAACTCTTCCAAATGTGTACATATAAGATGCAAGATCATTGACTAAGTCTTCACGCATGAGTTAGCTAAGAGAACCAGGGTCAAAAAGTTAAACAGCTACGTTGATGATGTGTATTCACTCTGTTATTTGAACCCCGAGATTGGTAAGGGTGAAGGCCCCATACAAAAGGAGATGCAAGTTAAAGATGACAGAAAAGTCCAATCGTATGGTCACAACACCAATGGGCAAGGGAATTTAAGAAATGTCACCAACATTTTGTGTCATTCGAATCACGATGCAAAACTATAGCAAAAATGGAATCATTAATTGGACAATCTAAGAGCTGGAGATCGATGTACTTTCCATTTACACAAACTGAAAGGCTAGAGAATCCCCAGCATCAACAAACCAACTGTACAACCCCCAAATCACCTTGAGACACATCTAATGAGAGTGGAAACTGATAAGTACATATTATAAAAGGGAAAAATACTCTGCTACCATCCAATAATGTCTCCAATGGAGATGAATGGGTTCTATTTGTAGGAGATGTGTATGTTAGAGAATCAGTCAGTCACTGCTCCATCCTCAACCGTTTGACATGAGAATCACTACTAGATCCTTCCTCATCTTCATTGTGGCCTCCTCTGTTGTTCTTATCTCTTGTGTAAACTACTAGTGAAGTGATCTTTCCTTCATTGACAAACAATATCATCTGAAGTGTATTGAATCATTGATTGGTCTTCTTTCAATCCCGTTTCCTCCTCATCTGGCTTGTGTACCTGCAAGACTCCACATTTCTTCACCTGCACTCTCGCTTCTTCAAAATCCTCAATTTCAAAATTTATTGAGAATTCCAATTGATCCCCTGCTTGAGCCTCAAATTCACCTTCACCGCCTAAGTAAACATAAAGATCATCAAATGGTATATGGCACACCCACATTTGATCTCGATAGTTTGAGCTTGGGCTATACGATCTTCCACTAATCCATACCCATTTAATACCTGTGGTTTTATTAAAAATTATAGGGTTTGCAGTAACCCTATTGTCATCTTCTTCTTCTTCAACTGCAAAAACAGCTGATGCATCCAACCCTTCTAACTTACAACCCAAATGCGGAGATACCTCAAAAGATATTGAAGACCCTGTACTCTGATGAGCCATCCACTCTGGAATCTCATTTCCAGGACCAAAGACCTCAAACCGCCTATATAATCCCTGTTTCACAGAATTCAAAGATGTCTTAACACTTGAACAATGTAGATAGATAGATAGACAGATAGATAGATAGATAGAGAGAGAGAGAGAGAGAGAGACCTGGAAAGGGCTCTTCTTCCTGAAAGAGTTCTCCAGATGATGGCACTCATCCATGTGGATGGCTGACATAGATTGTGAGGTCTTCAGCCTCTGGACCTCAACTTCCTTAAGCACCATTGATGTGCAACCATCTATAAACAAGCTTTCTACACTTGATGGAAGCTTTGGCAATGATAGAGGCTTTGTACAGCCATCCAAACGTAGCAATCCAAGTTTAGGATGGAAACTTATGTCTTCCGGCAGGTTACAGAAGTGGTCATAGTTAAAATTTAAGCCTTCTAATGAATGTAGTTTCCAAACCTTTGGTATTTCCTCTAAAGATGTACAACCAGAAGTCCTCAACCATATCAAACTTGATGGAAGCTCTGGGAGTGACCGCAACTTTATGCATCCTTCCAAAAGAAGAGTAAAAAGTTTAGAAGGACCACTAATGTCTGTTGGTAATCTTTCTAGTGATGTGCAATCTTGTAGATCCAATTTCATTGATGGAAGGTCTGGTAATAGTTCTAGATTTGTGCACTCATTCAAATCAAGGATCATAAGGCGGGAAAGATGACTGATGCTGGTTGGTAGTGTGCAGAAACTGTTTCCTCTTAAATATAGTAGTTCCAATGAAGATAACCTACTGAAATCATTGGGAAGCTGTTCTTCTGATAGATTGCAGTAAGATAGATTTAAGTTTCTTAAAGAGCTTAATCCAGAGAAAGCTGGAAGCAAAGGCCTTTTTCTTGGTGAACCCAAAAAATGGAAGAATGAGTACCATGACTTAGATCGAGCCAGCTGATTTGAGCACCCGGAGAGATCGAGTTTTTCAAGAGATGCCAACTTACAAATGCTGCTTGGAAGATTCTTAAGGTTATTGCAGTTTTTCAGATTCAAGACCACAAGCTTGTCAAGATATCCAATAGATTCGTGAACTTCAACCAGACTAGTACAGCCTTCAAGGTTCAATATCTCAAGGCTATGAGGTCCTAAGAAGTTGGGGGACTTTGTTAGATAACGCGAATGACTAAGATTCAGGATTTTCAACCTTTTGAACAGCTGCACCTGCATATTCTCACCAAAAAGAAAAGAAGCAAAAGAAATAAATTTCCATCTAATATATATACAAATCAGCAGTACATGTAAACAAAAAAAAAAATTGAAATTATTTTCATACCTTTGCTTCCTTCCAAACTTCTTTAACATTGCTATTTTGCATGTCAAGGACAACAAGATTCTGCAGATCAAAATTGGTAGGTAGAGACCTCAAAGGGAATCCATGCCAACAAAGCCATCTTAACTCCTTAGAGAGATGTTCAAACCCTGATCCCCTTAAGTGTACATAATTGAGTTGGAGTAGTCTTAATCTATGCATATTTGCAAATGCTTTAGTAGTAACACATATGTCCTCAAATTGAGAAACATTTAGGATGAGGCCTTCAACAGAATTGGTTCCCTATTAACAAATAAAATCTAGTTAATAAAGCATAAATATACAAATTGATTGAGAATATTTAGGATGGTCACTTTAATAGATTTGGTTCCTTGTTAGCTAATAGAATCTAGTTAGTAAATCACAAATAACACCCTAAGTTAAAGAGGACAAGGATTTGATTGTGCTAATTACCTCATGTTTTGTCAATACTTCACAAACATCCTCATGGAACCACAATCTTGAACGCCTTCCAGGCGTTTCAGGGGATTCTTCAAAAACAATTTTCCTTCCCATATCTTGAAGAAGATTATGCATCTTTAACTCATTATTTTCACCAATGCTTATAAGGGATCTTCGATTTAAGACACTAATCCCAGTATATGGGAAGAAGCCGCATCCATCGAGTATCTTAATTACATAGTCTTTGTCCATTCCAACAAAGAAACAAGCAATATCGAGGAAGGTATCTTTCTCTTCATCATCTAATGCATCAAAACTTAATCGAAGTTTCTCTTCGATTTGATTAAGAGGAATTCTTTTTAATTTGGCTAATGCAACCTCCCATTCAGGTATGCTTCTTTTATCCACCATAAGAGAGCCCAAAACCTCAAGAGCTAATGGAAGTCCTTCAACATTGCCTACTATATCTTTTGAAAGATCTATGTAACCATTTATAGGACAATCTCTTCTGAAAGCATGCCAACTAAAAAGTTCAAGAGATTCATACTGATTCAACTCATGAAGCTCATATATTTCGTCGACTTCAACCCCCTTTAGCAACTGATAATTTCGTGATGTGATAATAATTCTACTTCCCATACCAAAACAATCACGATTAATAGCTAATCCAATTAATTGGTCTGGTTCATCTATATCATCAAGAATAACAAGAACCCTTCTATTGGATAACCTTTGCTTGATCAAACTTATTCCTCTAGCAACATTGCTGATGTTTAAGTTATCCTTCAAGAGGATATCAGAAAGGAGTTGTTCCTGTAATTGGATTAGACCATTGGGTTTTTTGTAAACTTCTCCAACATTTGCAAGGAAACTATGACCCTCAAATCTTTGATGAATTTGATTATAAACTGCCTTTGCAATGGTTGTTTTACCTAATCCACCCATACCACAAATCCCTATAATGCGGAAATCCAATGAAGACAAATTTAACATTCCTTTCACATATGATACACGGAAATCAATTCCAACAGGATAATTGGCAATATGCAATGGTGATCTCTTTACTTTTGTCAAGACCTCTTTAATAATTTTCTGGATAAATGTTTGCTCCTGCTTGTCAGTTCTGATTCAAGTAAGAAATGGAAGCACAATAAACACACAGTTAGTGAATCAATTAAAGGCTTAAAAAAAAAATACTGGAGAACAGAGGTTACCCATTAGCAATATTTTGTAGATGCCAACCAGATAAATTGGCTGTTTTCTTGAGGGCTTCTCGCCACTTCGCCACCTTCTCCATCTTCTCCTTGAAAGCTTCAACATGTTTGATAAATGCTTCCTCAAAACTACCAGTTTGATTTCTTACATCTGAAGGACAGACATCATAAAAAACAGGAAGAACAGTTTGACCAATCCTGCTTCTGCAGTCAAGAATCTTCACAAGCTCATCAAGACAACATCTTGAAGAAGCATAGTTTCTTGAGAAAACAACAATGGCAATCCTCGATTCTTCAATTTCTTTCAGCAGTTCTGAGGAAATCTCCTCACCTGTCCACTGTATTCCATCACCTTTAAAGGTGTTGATTCCTCTTCCAACCAATGCGTTGTAGAGGTGGTAGGTGAAGTTTTCTTTTGTATCTTCACTGAAACTCAAGAAAACATCCTGATTCCATTGAAGCTTATGGGTAGAGTATGAAGAAGAGTCTTTTTGGGTCCTCTTGAAGGCCATAGTGTAGTATCACTTGAGATTAGGAACTTTGATGGATGAGGAATTCCTGCAAATGGTTTGTCTTCAGAATGATATATGGAGGCACTCACACAATTTACTCAACATGTTTCTAACATAGAACAATAAATATACCTTAATTATATATTTTTTTAATGATTGGAATCTCACATCATTTCTTCCTTTTACTTTTTTCAAACTGTGCTAAGAATTAATTATGAATTAAGAAATTGATGATGAAGAGGTTGAGAATGACATAAATATATGTTCCTTGATTCCTTGTGTAACAAGTCAGTGACTCTGTGCTATCCTTTCATTGAGTCATGTCTCATATGACCAATTGCTCCATGGTCTTATAAATATATCCAAACTAACATACGCAATATTGAGATGTCGGCAAAACATGGTTTGAGGTATCGGTGTCGGATTGTCTGGTACGGTTGATATTGCACGGGAGGTGATCGATACTGTATCGGTGAAACAGTATAGGCAAGTGGTAAAATAATAAAATACTTATTTTTTAAGAAAAAATCAAGGGTAAACTTATCTAACATGGCTGCCTCGTACAGATACTAGGGGTGTAAATGAATAGTCAAAATCCGTTTCCGTATTCATGTCCGTATCCGTTCAGCATTATCCGAATTCATCCAAAAGCTAAATGGATGTGGATACGGATAGGCTATAGCTATCCAAAAAGCTATATTTACATGTAAACAGATAAAATATTCGATTTATATCTGTGTCCGTATCCGTTTAACACTATCCAAATCCATACGAAAACTGACCAAATATAGATGCGGATATAGAACTATCCAACCGGAATCCAATCCATTTACATCCTTAACAGATATCGGTATCGTATTGATTTTGAATAAAGCTCATTGAATGGTAAGGATCCATATGTCAGAGATCCTACTTGGTTGAAATAAAGCTGAATTATTATTGTTGTATAGACTCTTTTTTTTTTATAAAGTTATTATTGTATAGACACATGTTTAGATCATAGATACGAGTGGTCCACACAGACCTAAAAGTCTTTTCTTATTTCTATGCAGCCGCACCTTTAACTGAACAAACTTGAAACTGCCATGTGGCAGGCTAATAAGTGGCTAAACTTTGTAATATTAGGGTTTACGTACTAGCTAATAATGGGTGAAATTCTCTAATAGTAAGTATGGGGTTCCATTGATGGGTGAGAATGGCTTATTATAATTGTGGAATTGGTGTACCTAAGAGAAAGGGTAACTATTACAAGAGAGGGGGAAGGAAAGGGAGGTGAGGTGCAAATATTCCTCCGCAATATCAAGGGTAGAAGAATTGGATTCGTCATCCTCTCCTGTTGTTGTACGGTGTAGTACTGTATCGTGTGGTGCAGCAGAGGCCATGTGGCATAGAGAGCTCCACATGGTGCACATGGCCTCTGCAGCTGTCGCACGATGCAGCACTGCACCGTGCAGTAACTACATACGATAAAAATTCAGAAGAATTGATTCTTAAGTCTCTTGAGACTCAACATGCAACTTGCAAGGATACCAAACAACTACACCAACAACTAATAATTGCCTTTGCTAGTTGAGAAGATTGATAACAAAGTCCACAACTAAAGTAACATCCCCAATTAGAGAACCTTTTGCCTTTTGATAGAAGAACATGAAATACGTTTGAAACTTGGACTGCCTGTATTATTCCCAATATCTCACTTAAGTGTGAGAACAATGAATTTTGTCCGTAGTTTTAAAAGAAATCTTATTCTTCTCTTAACGGAGAAGAAATAAGGAGTCATCTCATAGATTAGGGTCTAGGACCCACATAAAAAACATGATTTCATATGAACTGATTGATCAAAAGATAGACTTCTTGTCGGGTATCTGTCTATGAAAGATGTTAGGCATCACAATCCACCTTGTTAAATCGAATTTTCTATTCATTTGGTCTTTTTTTTTTTAACACATCTCATGCCATAAGTTACATAAATAAATTATAAAAATAAAACATACTAGGCAATTAACTAAGAGAGAGAATATTGCATTGTACTACAGAGATTTGAGGGAAGAGAAATTGGTATTGATTTAGGGAAGAGAGAATCGTGTAGTGCTCACTTGCTGAGTGCTTGATCACAGGTTTAAGTTCTGGAAATAGCTTCTTTAGAAACAGGGGTAAGGCTGCGTACATTTGACCTTTCCTAGACCCTGCTAAATACGGGAGCCTTGTGCACTGGGTACGACTACAACAAACTGTAGTATATATTTTGTACTATCACTAAAGTGTGAGTATTGCATTGTAACTCCACCTTCTCTATGTTTATAAAAGAGAAATGAATAGGCGGTTTTGAGTACCACCTATAAAAGGTGGGCCCCCCCCCCCTTCACGTGGAAAATGTTTTGGTTTATTGTATTGCTAAATGGACGATTGCTTCAAGATACACTAGGCAATTAACTGAGGTATTGTTATGTATTATAAAGCAAATTTTTATCCTCTCAATTACACTGTCTGTACTTGACATCAAGTACATTTAACAGAGAAAATAGAAATGACTATCCTAGCCCCTATCCCTCTATTAGATGTACTTGATATCAAGTACATGCAATGTAATTGAGAGGATAAACATTCATTGTAAAGCGGGGTCTCCCGTCAGGGGCGTAATATATTCTAACCCCTTTTGAGGGGCGTCTGCCGAGGGAAAAAAAAAAAAATTGGCGAAATTAATGACCTATGCCCCCGACAGAAAAAATCCCTCTTGGGGACAAGTTGATGATAAACCACTCGTTTGGTTCCACGGATAGCTGGAGCAGAGATTTGTGACGTGGGCATGCAGGATATTATTCAGAATATCCCTCATCTGCATGTAGCAGCTTTGCCTCCATCCCTTGTCCATTTCCACCAACCAGTACCCAATATGAATCTGGAAGAACAAATACTGTCAATGTTCCTTTCATCTCTAATTAACACACTTTCTTTACTCTTCTTGTTCTATGGTTTTTGACACCAAATAAAAAGCACATCAGGTAGTTGATTAGGGGTGCAACAGGGTAGGCTGGGCCAGGTTTTACGAATCCAGACCCAGCTCTTGTCCCCAGGTGTCAACTGAGGCCCGATTGAGGCCAAGATCAGGTTGGGATGTCTTAGCCCAAGTCTGGCCCATTGAGAACTGTGAGGAAATAAGGCGAATTCTAGAGGTGAACTTGCGGATGAACCATTAGAGTGTATGATGATGGTTGATGCACTGCAACGCCTGTGCATCGATTACCACTTTGAAGATGAGATCAAAATATTCTTAGACAAGCTGCTGCTTTATTATGGAAGCAGCTTTAAATCAACTGATGACAAAGTGGAATTGCATGAAATCGCGCTGCATTTTCGACTGCTAAGGCAAGCTGGTTATTTTGTTCCTACAGGTAGGTATCACCCTTAATACAGCTCCTTAATTACATGTTTACAATTTATACCAAGTATCTGATGATGATATATTACTAGTGGATCAAATCCTGTGGACTTGGAAGCGACTCCTTGTCCTCAATTATTGCTGCTACTTCTTCTTCAAAGAGACGTCGGACTCTGAAGTTTCCTTCTTCATTTGCATTCCCGGCCGTATTGGCATCGGCTCTTCCAAATTGGGCAAGCTCCCACCAATCGAAACCATCTGCAAAGAAGATTTCAAAAGCTGATCGATATTATATTTCTCGAAGTTAAATCGAATCAAGGTTCAGTAAATCCACGGGAAACTTGATTGGGCCCACCGTTATCTCAATGGCTAGGATACCTAGAACATCCCTTTTTTTTTTTTGTTGTCTTAGGCTCTCTTACTCATTGTACAAAGGGTTTCAAATCTAATACTTGAAACCAGGTGTTATTCTAAAATCTCTATTAGCTCTCAGTTAATTTTACATTTTGTTTATCACCTGTGTATCGTCTAGTAATTATTTGTGATGTCAGCTATGACAACAAAAAAAAAAAAAAAAATTTAAGATGGTGGATGACCATCAATTTTGCTTTATATAACTCAAAGTTACTTGTGGCTTTTACGAATCATGAATTTGTAAAGAGCGCACAGGATATGAAAATTTGAAATATATTACAAAAACTGTTTGAGACAAAAAAAGCAAAGGTGGGAAGAGATAAAAGTTTGAACTGATTGTAAAGAGATGGTTGGTTGGCTCACTCAAGGGAGCTAGAAGAGGTAGCCATGGGTTCTTTTTGTTTTATTCTCATATGGTAGAGGTGAGG
Source organism: Telopea speciosissima (assembly GCF_018873765.1). Classification (NCBI taxonomy): domain Eukaryota; kingdom Viridiplantae; phylum Streptophyta; class Magnoliopsida; order Proteales; family Proteaceae; genus Telopea; species Telopea speciosissima. The sequence continues at coordinate 6,955,206 of NC_057922.1, forward strand.
CAGTCTTTTCACACCTCACTTAGTCTGTTGCTGCACATGCAGCCCAGGCAGAGTGCTGGACAGAATCTTTTTGGTGGTGACATGGAAAAGGGAATTTAAGAAATGTCACCAACATTTTGTGTCATTCGAATCACTATGCAAAACCATAGCAAAAGTGGAAACATTAATTGGACAATCTAAGAACTGGAGATCGATGTACTTTCATTTGCACAAACTGAAAGGCTAGAGAATCCCCAGCATCAACAAACCAACTGTACAACCCCCAAATCACCTTGAGACACATCTAATGAGAGTGCAAACTGATAAGTTCTTATTATATAAAAGGGAAAAACACTCGGCTACCATCCAATAATGTCTCCAATGGAGATGAATGGGTTCAATTGTTAGAGAATCAGTTACAGTCACTGCTCCATCCTCAACCGTTTGATATGAGAATCACTACTAGATCCTTCCTCATCTTCATCATGCATGGCCTCCTCTGTTGTTCTTATCTCTTGTGTAAACTACTAGTGAAGTGATCCTTCTTCATTGACAACAATATCATCTGAAGTGTATTGAATCATTGATTGGTCTTTGTTCAATCCTGTTTCCTCCTCATCTGGCTTGTGTACCTGCAAGACTCCACATTTCTTCACCTGCACTCTCGCTTCTTCAAAATCCACAATTTCAAAATTTATTGAGAATTCCAATTGATCCCCTGCTTGAGCCTCAAATTCACGTTCACCACCTAACTGAACATAAAGACTAGCAAATGGAATATGGCACACCCACATTTGATCTTGATAGTTTGAGCTTGGGATATACGGTATTCCACCAATCCATTCCCATTTAATACCTGTGGTTTTATTAAAAATGATAGGGTTTGCATTAACCCTATTGTCATCTTCTTCTTCTTCAACTGCAAAAACAGCAGATGCATCCAACCCTTCTAACTTACAACCCAAATGCGGAGATACCTCAAAAGATATTGAAGACCCTGTACTCTGATGAGCCATCCACTCTGGAATCTCACTCCCAGGACCAAAGACCTCAAAAGTCCTATGTATACCCTGTTTCACAGAATTCAAAGATGTCTTAACACTTGAACAATGTAGATAGATAGATAGATAGCTAGATAGATAGATAGATATATATATATAGAGAGAGAGAGACCTGGAAAGGGCTCTTCTTCCTGAAAGTGTTCTCCAGATGATGGCACTCATCCATGTGGATGGCTGATATAGATTGTGAGGTCTTCAGCCTCTGGACCTCAACTTCCTTAAGCACCATTGATGTGCAACCATCTATAAACAAGCTTTGTACACTTGATGGAAGCTTTGGCAATGATAGAGGCTTTGTACAGCCATCCAAAAGTAGCCATAGAAGTCGAGGATGGAAACTTATGTCTTCCGGTAGGTTACAGAAGTGGTCATAGTTAAAATTTAAGCCTTGTAATGAATGTAGCTTCCAAAACCTTTGGTATTTCCTCTAAAGATGTACAACCAGAAGTCTTCAACCATAACAAACTTGATGGAAGCTCTGGGAGCGACCGCAGCTTTATGCATCCATTCAAATGAAGAAACATAAGTTTAGAAAGGCCACTAATGTTTGCTGGTAATCTCTCTAGTGATGTGCAATCTTGTAGATCCAAGTTCATTGAGGCAAGGTCTGGTAGTAGTTCTAGATTTCTGCACTCATTCAAATCAAGGGTCATAAGGCGGGAAAGATGACTGATGCTGGTTGGTAGTGTGCAGAAACTGTTTCCTCTTAAATATAGTTGTTCCAATGAAGATAACCTACTGAAATCATTGGGAAGCTGTTCTTCTGATAGATTGCAGTAAGATAGATTTAAGTTTCTTAAAGAGCTTAATCCAGAGAAAGCTGGAAGCAAAGGCCTTTTTCTTGGTGAACCCAAAAAATGGAAGGATGGGTACCATGACTTAGATCGAACTGGCTGATTTGAGCACCCGGAGAGATCAAGTTTTTCAAGAGATACCAACTTACAAATGCTGCTTGGAAGATTCTTAAGGTTATTGCAGTTTTTCAGATTCAAGACCACAAGCTTGTCAAGATATCCAATCGATTTGTGAACTTCAACCAGACTAGTACAGCCTTCAAGGTTCAATATCTCAAGGCTATGAGGTCCTAAGAAGTTGGGGGACTTTGTTAGATAACGCGAATGACTAAGATTCAGGATTTTCAACCTTTTGAACAGCTGCACCTGCATATTATCACCAAAAAGAAAAGAAGAAAAGAAATAAATTTCCATTTAAAAGATATACAATTCAGTACATGTAAGCAAAAAAATTTTGAAATTATTTTCATACCTTGGCTTCCTTCCAAACTTCTTTAACATTGCTATTTTGCATGTCAAGGACAACAAGATTCTGCGGATCAAAATTGGTGGGTAGAGAATTCAAAGGGAATCCATGCCAACAAAGCCATCTTAACTCCTTAGAGAGATGTTCAAACCCTGATCCCCTTAGGTGTTCACAATTGAGTTGGAGTAGTCTTAATCTATGCATATTTGCAAATGCTTTAGTAGTAACAGATATGTCCTCGAATTGAGAAATATTTAGGATGAGGCCTTCAACAGAATTGGTTCCCTATTAACAAATAAAATCTAGTTAATAAAGGATAAACATACAAAATAGACTGAGAAATATTTAGGATGGTCACTTTAATAGATTTGGTTCCTTGTTAGCTCATAGAATCTAGTTAGTAAATCACAAATAACACCCTAAGTTAAAGAGGACAAGGATTTGATTGTGCTAATTACCTCATGTTTTGTCAATACTTCACAAACATCCTCATGGAACCACAATCTTGAACGCCTTCCAGGCGTTTCAGGGGATTCTTCAAAAACAATTTTCCTTCCCATGTCTTGAAGAAGATTATGCATCTTTAACTCATTATTTTCACCAATGCTTATAAGGGATCTTCGATTTAAGACACTAATCCCAATATGTGGGAAGAAACCGCATCCATCAAGTATCTTAATTACATAGTCTTTGTTCATTCCAACAAAGAAACAAGCAATATCGAGGAAGGTATCTTTCTGTTCATCATCTAATGCATCAAAACTTAATTGAAGTTTCTCTTCGATTTGATTATGAGGAGTTCTTTTTAATTTGGCTAATGCAACCTCCCATTCAGGTATGCTTCTTTTGTCCACCATAAAAGAGCCCAAAACCTCAAGAGCTAATGGAAGTCCTCCAACATTGCCTACTATATCTTTTGAAAGATCCATGTAACCATTTATAGGACAATCTCTTCTGAAAGCATGCCAACTAAAAAGTTCAAGAGATTCATACTGATTCAACTCGTGAAGCTCATATATTTCGTCGACTTCAACCCCCTCTAGCAACTGATAACTTCGTGATGTGATAATAATTCTACTTCCCATACCAAAACAATCACGATTAATAGCTAATCCAATCAATTGGTCTGGTTGATCTATATCATCAAGAATAACAAGAACCCTTCTATTGGATAACCTTTGCTTGATCAAACTTATTCCTCTAGCAACATTGCTGATCTTTAAGTTATCCTTCAAGAGGATATCAGAAAGGAGTTGTTCCTGTAATTGGATTAGACCATTGGGTTTTTTGTAAACTTCTCCAACATTTGCAAGGAAACTATGACCCTCAAATCTTTGATGAATTTGATTATAAACTGCCTTTGCAATGGTTGTTTTGCCTAATCCACCCATACCACAAATCCCGATAATGTGGATATCCAATGAAGACAAATTTAACATTCCTTTCACATATGATACACGGAAATCAATTCCAACAGGATAATTGGCAATATGCAATGGTGATCTCTTTACTTTTGTCAAGACCTCTTTAATAATTTTCTGGATAAATGTTTGCTCCTGCTTGTCAGTTCTGATTCAAGTAAGAAATGGAAGCACAATAAACACACAGTTAGTGAATCAATTAAAGGCTTAAAAAAAAATACTGGAGAACAGAGGTTACCCATTAGCAATATTTTGTAGATGCCAACCAGATAAATTGGCTGTTTTCTTGAGGGCTTCTCGCCACTTCGCCACCTTCTCCATCTTCTCCTTGAAAGCTTCAACATGTTTGATAAATGCTTCCTCAAAACTACCAGTTTGATTTCTTACATCTGAAGGACAGACATCATAAAAAACAGGAAGAACAGTTTGACCAATCCTGCTTCTGCAGTCAAGAATCTTCACAAGCTCATCAAGACAACATCTTGAAGAAGCATAGTTTCTTGAGAAAACAACAATGGCAATCCTCGATTCTTCAATTTCTTTCAGCAGTTCTGAGGAAATCTCCTCACCTGTCCACTGTATTCCATCACCTTTAAAGGTGTTGATTCCTCTTCCAACCAATGCGTTGTAGAGGTGGTAGGTGAAGTTTTCTTTTGTATCTTCACTGAAACTCAAGAAAACATCCTGATTCCATTGAAGCTTATGGGTAGAGTATGAAGAAGAGTCTTTTTGGGTCCTCTTGAAGGCCATAGTGTAGTATCACTTGAGATTAGGAACTTTGATGGATGAGGATGAGGAATTCCTGCAAATGGTTTGTCTTCAGAATGATATATGGAGGCACTCACACAATTTACTCAACATGTTTCTAACATAGAACAATAAATATACCTTAATTATATATTTTTTTAATGATTGGAATCTCACATCATTTCTTCCTTTTACTTTTTTCAAACTGTGCTAAGAATTAATTATGAATTAAGAAATTGATGATGAAGAGGTTGAGAATGACATAAATATATGGTCCTTGATTGCTTGTGCAACAAGTCAGTGACTCCGTGCTATCCTTTCATTGAGTCATGTCTCATATGACCAATTGCTCCATGGTCTTATAAATGTATCCAAACTAACATACACAATATTGAGATGTCGGCAGAACATGGTTTGAGGTATCGGTGTCGGATCGTCTGGTACGGTTGAGATTGTACGGTTTTGAAGGTGATCAATACTGTATCAGTAAAACAGTATGGACAAATGGTAAAATAACAAAAAAAAAAAAATTCTTATCGATATTGTATTGGTGTGATTACACTTTCATCAAAAATTTTTTTTTTCTTTTTTTGTTTTAAAAAAAAAAGGGGGATAAATTTGTCGCTGTTTCATACTGATACCTTATCGATATCGTATTGGTTTTGAAAGTGAGGAATATCCAATCTGATACTGTGCACTAAAACCATGGGGAGAAGGTTTTTTTTATCTGTACTCTTAGATGTGCATACATTTCCTGTCACATGGTAGACCTTGTCAAATTTGGAGCTATAACTGACAAAATAATGGGAAGATGAATACCAATATATGGACCGATGAAAAAGTAATCCAATAGAAGATGTCAATAAATAAAATTGATTATAATATTTGATATATAATTAATTTATAATATTTTTTAATGGAGAAAAGTTTTCTGTGGGAGATTATACCATCCACGCCTAGACACAGATGGGGTGAAATGACTGCCCCACCCCTATGAAAGGCAGAAATTCTAACCCCCATGATGTCAATGCGTGTGTTCTCATGGGCCCCCACATGCGCACATGGGCCACACTCCCACAAAGAACATCGATATTTTTTTTAATATATCCAATAGTCAAAATTACCTGCCACATTACCCTTTTGTAATTTTTTCTTAATAGAAATGTAGGTGTTTACAAGGTGATATAGAAAATGATGTTTTACAAGGAATTAAAAAAATAATATGGATGAAGTGAAGAGGTATGTCCAAAGTATTGTATGATGGATATTAACAAATTCAGTGTAGTTGCATTAATGTAAGGAATGATCAAATTGGCTCTAATTTGGGAGTAGTTCTGCTACATTATAAATTTACAAGAAAGTTATTTGAGGTGACATGACAATGTTCAATGGCGGCCTTTGTATACTCTTATACAAAGGAGTGATTTGATTAAATGAGCTAAAAGAGTAGGGAAAAACTTAAAATGACTCTGGAAGAAGTGAGGAAAGATATATATAACTTAAGGGAAAAAGAACTCTGTCCGGAAGTTTGGTCTATCCCAACACTCCCACGAGTCTATCTCTCTCCTTCCCATATAAAAAGACAGCTCTGCCCCTTTGTTTTAAGGAGGAGAGAGATAGACACATGAGAGTGCTAGTGTAGGCCACACTCCCGTACAGAAAACTGTTTCCCATAATTTAAACCTTGTATTAAGTATGACCTTGAATAAAACTAATTGATGGTAAGAATCCATGTAATAAACCCTATTTAGTTAGAATAAAGCTGAAGTATTATTATTGTATAGACACATGTTTAGATCATAGATACCACTGGTCCACACAAGCCTTAAAAATAAAATAAAAGGCAGTACCCAGTGCAGAAGGCTCCCGCGTTTAACAGGGTCTAGGGAGGATCAAATGTACACAGCCTTACCCCTATTTCCAAAGAGGTTGTTTCCAGGACTTGAACCCGTGACCAAACGTTCAACAAGTGAACACTTGACCAACGCGCCAAACCTAAAAATCCTTTCCTATTTCTATGCAGCCGCCACACCTTTAAGGTCTCTTGGCACTCAACAACTTGAAAGGATACCAAACAACTACACCAACAACTAACAATTGCCTTTGCTAGTTGAGAAGATTGATAACAAAGTCCACAACAAAATTAACATCCACAATTAGAGAACCTTTTGCTTTTTGATAGAATAACATGAAATACGTTTGAAACTTGGACTGCCTGTATTCCCAATATCTCACTTTTAAGTGGGAGAACAATGAATTTTGTCCGTAGTTTTAAAAGAAATCTTATTCTTCTCTTAAGAGAGAAGAAATAAGGAGTCATCTCATAGATTAGGGTCCAAGACCCACATAAAAAACATGATTTCATATGAACTGATTTGATCAAAAGATTGTGTTCTTGTCGGGTTGCTGTCTATGAAAGATGTTAGGCATCTCAATCCACCTTGTTAAATTGATTCTTTATTGGTTTGATTTGGAATGGGGTATTATGAAATCGATTAGAAAAACCGGACCATACTGAAACCAACTGAAATTTGAATTAAAATGAACTCAAACCGATTAGAAACTGATATCAATCGGAAAATCATTAAAAAAAACACATGTATTTTTCTTTAAGTTTATGTATAATATATAAATGGTAAACCAGACCGATAACAAACAGATGAGAGAAAACTGAATTAATTAAACCAAATCCAAGCCGGACCAAAATCAAAACGACTGAATCTGAACCTTCCCTTGTTTGTTTGGTTTCAGATTTACCTTTTCTCACACTGAAACTCAATCAGATCGATCAATTGACACCCCTAAAGTCAATGAAACACAAGTTCTTCGATTTCTCTATGGGGTGCTTGTTGAACACCTTCCTCTAAAGATGCAAGTTTGCCCTTTCGGCCCGAACCGGCCTTGGCTTGCCCTGAGCTCGAAAAAGACTTGTACTGAGATACCTTGACCTTGAGGGTGGGTCAAGGCTAGAAGTTTCTGACCCTGAGTCAGGGTTGGGTCGGGCCATGGTTGAGGCCTTGGGCTGAGCCTGACCCGACCCAACCTAGCCATGTTTTAAGTTATACTATAAACTATATATTGATATAATATATATATTATAAACTTTAAACGTCACACATATTTTGTTATATAATATATTATATATGAATATAATGAGTAATATAATATATTTTATTATAATATTATTTTATGTAAATTGATAATTTTTTCTTGGCCCAACCCAGCCCATGAATCTCCCTTCTCCCTCCTCATGATCACAACCAATAATAAGGGTCAGCACGGCTTGACCTTAAGGGCGGGTGAGGTTTGGGCCGGGCCTAGGCTTAGCTAAGGGGACTCAGGGTTGGGCTGAAATTTTAAAAAGCTTGGCCCAACTAGACCCTTTTGCAGCCCTATAGGCTTCTCCATCCTATTGTTTCAGCTGCACTGTTTTACCACTGAATTTCAGTAAAAAAAAAAAAGGTTTTATATACATTTTTGCCCTTGGTCAGTACCCTGGGTTGGTATCGTATTGATCAGAAATTGGTATCAGACCGATATCGATACGAACAACCGGGCAGATCTGATTCCATTCCTCAAACCATTGGTCACTAGAGCCTCGGTGAACCAGAAAAAGATCATGTGCATCCGGGCAGCCCGGCTGGATGTGCAGCGCCAGACTCAAGGCGCTGCGCTTTGATCGCCTTACCCATTCTTGGGCAAGGCGCTTGGGCAGGGGTAAAGCGGTCAAAGAGTGCTGCCTTCAGTCTCGCGCTGCACATGCAGCCCGGCTGCCCGGATGCAAAAGAGCCAGGTCCCGGTGAACCACATGCCTGAATTCAACTTCAGGCAGCTTCTTGCCACGTGTTTATATTCCATTCGTAGATTTGATTCTACGTATTTGGGCTAATGATGCGCATGCAGCCCAGCTGTGATCGTGTGGAGGGCTGGAGGCAGAGCAAGCACACGGATCCTCGAGACCTCCGTCTGGAGTGGATCAGCGTTCAGATCTTTCTTTGTGTAACGAGGCTCTGAAGAAGTAGTCTCCGGCTTGATTTGTTGACCTCCCGAGGGCATGCATTCTACTTGCAAGTCATCGATCAAATGAGCAAGTAACTGTTCATTGGTCTAGAATTCTTCAAAATGTGTTTTTGCATCAGTTTTCTTTGTTTTATTTTTTGACACTTGGTACAGTTGGGTTCATCTCAAACTTGTCCACATAACTAGGGTGAGGATGCGGAGTCCACCTTTTACAAAAGAATTTGAGCCCCACCTAAACTGCCATGTGGCAGATGGACCTAGGTTTGCTACCTTCACCCTTCTCATGGGGGTTGGGGGGAGGGGATTTTAGGGTTCACGTTTTAAGAAACATGGAGTTCATTTAAGTAAAAATTTGTGGGGTAAATATTGTGCATAATGCTGGGTAAAAAATGAAATTGTGCAACCCCCTCAAATGTCACTGTTCATGTGAGAGGGTGATATATCATAGATATCCTTCCTCCTATTGTCAGATTTCAAAGGGGGTTTCCTCATTCGCCTGAAACTACACTCGTGCAATGTAGGTAGGGATGTAAATGGATGGTTGAAAATCCATATCCAATCTATGTTCAAATCTGTTTAGTGGTTTTCGAATCCGGAATTTTGGTTTTCGAAAAATATCTGAATCTATCTAAAAGAATTTGGATTTAGATTCAGATATTTCTTTTGGACCTGATAATATTTGGTTAATTTACTATCCGATTATAAATTGCAATTAATTTAATATTTTGTAAAAACATATGATATATTATTATATTACCCTTATGATAAAAAAAAATTTATAAGGATATTTTGGTAATATGTCTAATCCTAAGTCCAAGTCCAAACCCTAACCATGAGTCGATATAGGTCAGATTCATTTACTAATCGGATACTTTTTCGAATCGGACAACATCTGGATATCCGACAAACTCCCAAATTTGAATATGATATTAGTTTTTAAAATTTTGTCGAATATCAAATCGGATACGGATATGTCATTCGGTAAACGGATTCAAATTCAGATAGTAATAAATTCGAGCCGAATTCGATCAATTTACATCCCTAAGTGTAGGGAACCCTCTCCCATATTTGTTTCTCAAGATTTTCACATACTGCAAAAAAATCTATCATGGCATAGAGGCTTGTGCCGCTACTTTATTTATTTATTTATTTATTTTGGGGGAGGGGTTCCAGGGGGAGAGAGGATTTTAGGGTAGAAATTGTAAGAAATATGACATCCATTTCAATAATATTGCAGTGTTGCTCAAGATCTTTTGATGCTGCAGAATCTATCGTGTCGTGAATACAAAGAGGTTCTGGACATAACCATTATATATGAATGAGAACTTCAGGCCAATTATAGAGGCTGAGGATTCCTACTTTCAAAGGCAGCCAGGATTCTTCCAATATACTTCCTAATAAAGTCTTTGATAAACTCCCCATCACTTATAAGTTCTCATTACTTGTTTGAATTGCAACAAGGATTAGAAAATAAGAAAAATGTTGGAATATTTATTTTCAATTAAGCGACCTATCAAAAGACAAAGAAAAAAATAGTCGGTGAGAGTATGAGATTGGCAAGGGGGCGGAGCAGAGCCACCTACATTTTCCATGCAACAATAGCTGCGAGTCAATAATGGGACACAAAAAAATTGACTGACTACTAACATTTTCATTTTCATGCAGGCGTTGATGTTTGTTTATTTCGTACGGTAGGTATAAAAAAACCGGCTTGAACACCTTTATTGTTTTGTTGACTTTTATTCCCTCTCCTCGTGTTTCACAACCTGTTAAGACTTTTATGTGGAGAGAGAAAGTGAGGAGCCCAATATCGTGTGGGAATCTCGAACCATGTCCGACCCTGTCTATGTGTCTAATATACTAATTCAATTCAATGATATGTAACGAATGTAAGTGAGGGGAATCGCTGTTAAGATGCGTGGCCTCTACACCAATAGGAGGTTATCCATTAGGTGGGATATTTAATTCATGGAGATGTGATGCTCATTTCGCCTGAATCGACATCCTCTACTTCCGCCTGCCCTTATTTTCGTGTGTGTCCTACACACAACGAGGTGCGTAAAGACCATCTTACCCCCGCTTGGACAAGACATTCAGGCAGGGGTAAGGCAGTCTTTGCACGTCCCATTGTGTGTAGGGCACACACAGAAATAGGGGCAGACGGAAGTAGAGGATTCAGACTCCATTTCATCCTTCTTGGAATTGGGTTCCTCTGTAACGTGGGGATGTGCGCATCAGAGCTTGCCACATGTACGAGCTTTCATTTGGACAACACAGATTGAGCTAGAAATCCTGAGCGTGGTGCACATGCAATGGACATGAAGATTTTTTAATTTTGAAATTCAGATTTCCAGATTGATTTGCACCGTCCAAATAGACGCTCATCCATGTGAAGAGCTCTAATGCCGTACCACAAAATCTGCAGCACACCCCGCGTTACAGAGGAGTTGGATCCGCCATTCCTATATTTAGATGTTGGTGCCATGCAGCCTAATGAGCCTATCAACCTTTTTTTTTTTTTTTTTTTCTAAATGCAAATTATGATATTCAATCTATGGTCTTCATAGGTGTATTTAGAACTTGAACCTTCATTCGCCTTTGTCTTATTCCAAAAAGTTCTTTACAATAAGGGTATGAAAGGTTTATCAAAAATAAATTGAAAGTAACTTATCATTACGTCGTTAACTCATTATCATGCATATTTTTCAAATACACATGTGAAAGGACATTGTTACCCTTACTAGGAAAATATTTAAAGGGCAAAAGCCTAAGGTTGCAAACATGGTTTTAGTGTACGGTATTGGAACGGGTATCGATCAACTCAAAATCTATACGGTATCATATCGGTATCAACATATATGAATCAGCTATATTGGACAAATTTGCCGCTAATTCTCCTTTAAGAATGGATTTTTTGACCATTTCACCCCTTGTCTGTACCTTGTCACCGATATGGTATCAACTCGGTATCAGGATCCATCGTATTGATAAGATAACGATACCTCAAACCATGGTTACAAATTATTTGACACCTTGAGGCTGGGGGATCGATCCTACTCTGGAAATCTAAATCATAGCCTAGTTCATAGGCTGAGAAGCTAGCCCAACCTATCTAAGCCTTGAAATATTTGTGTGGTCTCAGACTCTCCTGGCCCAACGGCCTGTGCTGCGCAGACACAAAGGGTATGTATGGATCCGCCAAAGAATCACCCCTCCATGTGATACGTGTGGGAAGGAAATCAATTTTTCATGTGAGAACTGAGAAACAATATAATTGGAGTTTTGGGAAAGATCTTCCTATCCTTTCCTACCAATCAATCACACTGTTAAGAAGATTACCTCTTGAGCCTATGGCCCCACTTGTACACCTGCCATGGGTCCATCTGTACACTTGGACTTGTAATTCAGGAGTGTTCTGTAAAGCTACTGTAACGGTGTGCTCAATGATTTGAGGATGAGTGGCACATAATAGAGCTTGCTTTCCAAGAAAGCTTTTCAGTAATTCCAACTATCATACTGTACAAATCTGAATTCAGATTGTCTACGGCCCAGCTGTCTGTGGTGGCCTGTGCGGTGTAGATTGGTTTACATGTGCTATGATCGTCTTATCCCTGCTCGGTCAAGATGTTTGGGCAAGGGTAAGGCGATCTTTGCGCACGACACTCAGTCTGCACCGCACAGACCGCAACCAGCAGCGCACCGTAGAGAATCTGGCACCCCAAAAATAAAATCACACCGTACAAACGTGTTGTGGATGGTAGTCTGTCTTTAATGCGCACTATATATGGGTACAATGAGCGCATTCTCAGGCAGAAATCTCTCTTGGTTTTCTTTTTTTTTTTTGGGTTTATAAATAAAAGGTAGATATTTTTTGGGTGAAAGCAGGGGATGGATGTTAAACTACTCATTTGCCCTCAATAGTTAGATTCTACTGGCAGATATATCTGATCACTACAGGGCATGTACTACTTTCAAGCTATTATAAATTAAAATCCTTTTGGCAGTCAAGATTTCATTAAGAAGAATTTCCCTGCTATTCAGTGAATAAGTTGATCGAGTTCTGTAGAATTCAATATTCTTTAATGGCCTTCCGTGGTAACCTTTCTGCCCCCTCCAGTGCCTCCATTTCTCCATGTCCCACAAAAGGTTCCCAAGAATGTGAACGAACCAGCAGGAGTGATGTCAATACGGTAAGAATTGAAAATTAATTCTTAATTAGTTTCTCTAAGAAATGGGGTAACTTTATGTTTAATAATATTTATATTTTGGGGTTCAACAACTAATTTAATACTCTTCTTGCTTTTCGAACACTATTGTAGGCTGAAATTCAGGTCAAACACAATGAGAAATGTGAGGAAATAAGGCGAATTCTGGGTGAAGTAGTTGATGAACCATTAGAGTGTATGATGATGGTTGATGCACTGCAACGCCTTTGCATCGATTACCACTTTGAAGATGAGATCAAAATATTCTTAGACAAGCTGCTGCTTTATTATGGAAGCTGCTTTAAATCTACCGACGACAAAGTGGAATTACATGAAATCGCGCTGCATTTTCGACTGCTGAGGCAAGCTGGTTATTTTGTTCCTACAAGCGTCTTTGAAAGCTTCAAGGACAAGAAGGGAGAGTTCAAACAAGAATTGAGTGAAGACACAAGAGGACTGACGAGTTTATATGAAGCTTCACACTTTGGAATGGAAGGAGAAGACACACTACTACTTGATGAAGCCAACTACTTCTCTCACAAACACCCTACTGCTGCTAAGATGAGTACTACTACTGCTAAGATGGAATTAGAAGCTGGACTACTAGCCAGAGTTGTAGATGATACCTTAGAGCATCCCTTTCACAAGAACCTAGCTAGATTCAAGGCCAGACACTACTACTACGACCTCGTTAGTAGTACTCATCATGGCACATATGGATGGAGCAGTCTTGTACTGGAACTTGCAAGGATGGATCATAACATGCTTCAATCCTTATACAACCAAGAACTCCTGCAGATTTTTACGTAAGTTTTTTAACCCGACCGGCCAGTTTTATTCTTTTTTTTTTGTTTTTTGGTTTTTGGTTGGTTTGTATGAAAGGTCTTGCCATATATGTATGTTAGGTGGTGGAGAGAGGTGGGTCTATCACAGGAGTTGAAGTTTGCTAGAGACCAACCACTAAAATGGTATTTATGGTCCATCACAGCTCTCCCAGATCCAAAGTACTCCCAGCTAAGAATGGAGCTAACAAAACCCATCTCACTTGTTTATATTATTGATGACATTTTTGACGTCCGAGGCACACTCCAAGAACTCATTCTCTTCACTGAAGCAGTAAACAGGTAGGATTACATGCATACTCAAATCCCCCCTATCCGTACTCATTAGATCAATCAAATTAATTCAGGATTAATTAACGATTTAATTAATAATGAATTTGTTGTTGTACCTATATATAGATGGGAGACTACCACCATTGAGGAACTGCCAGAATACATGAAGATTTGTTTCAAGGCTCTGGACGACATCACCAATGAAATTAGTGATATAGTCCTTAAACAACATGGGTGGAATTCCATCACTACCCTGCGGACGGCGGTAAACTTACTTCGATAAACACCTATATATATATATATATAATTAATGTGTTAACTTAATTTGTAGTGGTTCTAATTAATTAAATGGTATATATGTTTTGTCAGAAACCTGCTAATTAATTTTCATAAACCTGATTATATGTACAGTGGGCAAGCCTTTGTGACGCATTTCTAATAGAGGCCAAATGGTTTGCGTCTAAAATGGTGCCTAACTCGAAGGAGTACCTGGAGAATGGAGTAATAAGTTCAGGAGTGCCTCTGGTTTTAGCTCATTTGTTCTTTCTACTGGGCCAAGGTCTAACCAAGGAGAGTGTATATTGTGTGGAACACAATCCACCACTCATAACTTGCACTGCAACAATTCTTCGTCTATGGGATGACTTGGGAAGTGCCAAGGTATATAATAACATCTTTATATAAAGACCACTTATGTATATATTAATTTTCTAATCAAGTTTTGTGGTTTGATTAATATTGATAGGATGAGAAGCAAGAAGGACACGATGGATCTTATATAGAATGTTACATGAAGGAACAAGAGGGGGGTTCTTCAATTGATGAAAATCCAAAAGATCATGTGTTTGGAATGATTTCAGATTCATGGAAGCAACTCAATAGAGAATGCATTTCAAAAAACCATTTCTCAACCTCCTTCAAAAGGGCCTCACTTAATATTGCAAGAATAGTTCCATTGATGTACAATTACAATGACAACCAAAGCCTTCCAATCCTTGACGAGTATATCAAATCACTGCTCTACCAAAGTGTTCCTTTCTAATTCATCGAAAATCTATGTTAATTGCAGAAGGGCAACATGCATGTCATGCATAAAATAATAATTAAATGAGTGTCATGATCATCAATTAGAATATTCAGCTGATCGAGTAGAAATAAAATTGTACATGTTCATATTTTAGTAGTATATTAAGGAATAAATAAAAGGCTATATAAGCTCACGGCTTCTTTTATAGAGTTATTTCAATTCCTAAGCTAAGATCTCATCTGTGAAACTCTCAGACAGGATGGAAGACAGACATTCCATTTCAGTGATTAAACAAAACAAAAGCAACCATGAGTTCACCAACTGTTCATGATTCATTAATACAAGCAAAATCAAGCAGTAATACAATCTTCCGGCAGGGGTAAGGCGGTCTTTTTCGCTTTGCTGTGTTTAAGGCGTACAATGTACAGTAGGATCCGAATCCATGGGAGTTAGGGGTGATGCACATAATGATGATATAGATGTAGTGGAGCACATCCACGAACCTCTTGATCTCCTGTTGTCCAAGCATTGCAATGCTCTTCTTCAATCATCTATCATCCACGAACTTCTTCTGCTCACACTGCCATCGGTTTAAAACTAAAGTTTTGTTTGATATACGTTCTTGGAATGCATTCTAGGTTGATTTTATATATATATATTTGTCGATCTTACATTCAAGAATTATAATAACAGTTTTTTTTTTATCGCTTGAGAATGTGAAATCAATCTAAAATGCCTTTCAAGAATGCATACCGTATCAAACACAGCGTAATTAGTTTTTTTTTTTTTTTTTTAATGAGAAAAAAATGTGTGACTATGTGTTTTGTCCATTTTTCAAAACGCAGAACCACAAGATATAGTGGGGCCTATTGCGTGATATTCCAACGAGCTGTTGCCTCCAAGGCCCCGACCGAGAGTATCTATTGGGGACAAGTTGATGATAAACCACTCCCTCGTTCAGTCGTTAATTTGCTTCAGTGACTGAATAGCCCGAAGACGGGCAGTCTGGGCAGAGATGTTTAAAGTTTAAAGTGGGGGTGGAGAGAGATATCTAAAAGTAATGGAGTTGACAATTTTGGCAGTTAATAATTATTAAGAATGTCCCTTTATAGCATCATTGAAATTAGTGACCATTGGAGAAATCATTCTATATGGGTTTTTTCACATGGCAGGTACTATGTGGTAGGATACCCACTGATGACACGCAATCCAAAAAATGCGGGTTGCACCAGCATCTAAATGCTTTTGCTGTAGTATTTCAAGAGTGGAGACTGCATCGCATGTGTTGGAAGCAGGAAAAACAGATTGGAAAGTTTGGATTTTTTTTTCGAGACTTTGTGAGGTCGAGCTGATCCCACTACAAGTGATGCGTGGACGCATATCTCTCTGGCACAGCAATGCGCAGCCTTCAAGCCTATATGGCTAGATCATTGGTATGCTCCCTTCTTTTATAATATGGGAACTGTGGAAGGAAAGAAATAATAGAAAGCATGGGGAGAGGGGTCGCCCGACTAGCAGTATAATATAGGTAATAAGGAGATGGATTGCTGAATTACCAGTGTCGCTGTCGATGGGAAGCACACCCTCCTTCAAAGAACAATTAACGCCTCAATTTTTTGGAATTGTTCACCGGCCTAAAGGCTATAAAGTGCCTACTCTGGTGTACTGGAGCCCGCCAATCTCCTCGGTCAAGCTAAATGTGGACGGGGCGTGCAAAGGCAACCCGGGGTTAGGAGGGGGTGGAGGTGTAATTAGAAATGGAGGAGGAGTAGTAATTGCTGCTTTTTCCAATTTTTATGGAGACAACATCAATACAATTGCGGAACTAAGGGCGTTGAGAGATGGCCTAAAGCTATGTGAAAGCCTTGGATTCAGGGAGTTCTATGCTAGTTTAGATTCAATGACCACAATCTGTTGTGTTGAAAAAGAAAACCATGGAAATTGGAGGGGATGGTATTGGTTCAAGGAAGTTTTGGGCTTGATAAAAAGGCTTAAACCGAAAATATCCTTTACCTTTCGTGAAGGGAACAGGGCTGCGGATTACCTTGCAAACTTTGCTTGCGAGAGGAAAATAGATGAAATATTTCACGGAGAATCTCCATTACCCAACGCGCTGCAAAAGATAGTTCGTGAAGATGCGGTAGGGCTCCCGATGATCAGAGCATGATATAGATTTCAGGAAAGGCATTGTAAACCTGGGTGGGTGTGAGCTAGAGTGTTTAAGAGTGCTTTCTCTGTAAGGGTAAGGGGTTAGGCGGGCATGTCCCTCCCCCCCCTCTTGTACTAGTTTATTTTCTTCTAATTAATAAAATTCATCGGGGCTGGCCCGGGTCCCAGAGAAGTTCGGGTTAAAAAAAAAAAAAAAAAAAAAAAAAAAAAGGTGCGGAGCAGCTTTGCCTCAGGCCCCCAACCCTTGTCCTCTTCCTCTAAACTTTTTTCTTTCTTAGGGTAGCTAGGCCTCTTCCACTAAACACCAGCAACCAAGATTTTGGAATAACGAAGTGCTGTTAATCTTCCTTCCATTTTTACTTATAATGGTCTATAAGGAGCATGGTTGTAGGCGTGAATTGGTATGATTTCTATTTAAAAAATTGTTTGGTTTAATTTTTGCATGTTATTTCAGTGAAATAGAAATTCTATTTCACTCTCTCTTTTAATGAGCACATAGTTAATTTAATGGGTAAAGTAGTACTTACTACCACTTCCATGTTGCCCCCATCACCAGAACCATCTGGCCTTAGCGCATGGTATCAGATGGGGTATCGGTCACTTGCAAAACCGTTCAAGAGAAAAATATCAAATATCTGGAGTTTATTTTGGTATCCTCTAACAATTCAAGTTGCTAATCGGGTTGCAATCATGTTCCTGCCTTCCAATTATATGCACCGAGTTGGAATCCCTTAGGGTATTTTAGAAAATACAAAAACCACTAGGGGAAAAGAATTATTCCACCTTGGCACCTACAATTGGGGGCAGGGTTGCAGCCAAATTCTTTCCGTAGCGGATAGTTTAAATAAACGATGTGAAGGATGAGATACACGGTCAGATTTTTAAAGCACAATGTGGTGGAATCGACCGCCGATGTGGCCCGTGTGGGGTGGATTAAAAACGCCACCATAGAACACTTTTCTTGTGGTGATTCAGTATCGAATTTTACAAAGACTGGTCATTATTTAGTTAAAATTGGATACCACGTTGCTCCGAAATTATATCTAATAGGGACGGAGTATATTGTGTATTATGGTCTATGAAAACCATCATATTCCCTAATATATTCCCCATTAATATTTAAATGCTAAAACTCCTCTTATCAAAATTGATAGTCAGACTTAGGTTGTGTTTGGTATGCATTCTTGGAATGCATTCTACGTTGATTTCATATTCTCAGACCATAAAAACAACTATTTTTATCATTCGAAAATGCGAAATCCACTTAGAATGCATTCCATGAATATATACCAAACACTACGTTAAATAAGAGGTTGAAAAAACTATAATATATATATATATTACAAACTACATATATCACATATATTTTGTTATATAATATATTATATATGCAGATAATAAGTGATAATATATTTTAAGGTAAATTACACGTCACCCCCTGATTTTCAAACGAAACTCAGATCACCCCTGGTGATTTGAGTTTTTTCAAAAACCAGGGGGTGATCTGAGTTTCATTTGAAAATCAGGGGGTGATGTGTAATTTACCTAATATTTTATTATAGTGTTATTTTATGTAAAATTGATAATTTTCTCCCTGACCCAGTGTCACACCCTTATCCCGACAAAGGATAAAGTACAATATCAGGGTATGATTGGGGTGACACGCGTCATCCCACCTCACCGCCAGGATCTCGATGCAGTGGCCAACTCACAATCATAAATCAATATTAAAATACAATAATATCAGAGCGCAAAAGACAAAGGAATATTATATTCCAAGATAGGTTAGAGTTTGCGGAAGCGTAAATGAAATAATTAGAAGATGTTCATTGGCTAATGATAATAAGTAATATAGTTACAAAATTTCTATGACCATCAAGTAGCTACCAAAAAGGTAAAACATAAAAGTTTATACAAAGCACAATGCTATAAAAAATAACAAAACAGGAACGATCCCAAGTAACAGTACAGCCCGTAGGCACAATCATCATGGAAAACCATCGCCATGATCCTCAGTCATGGTCTCTAGTTCCACAGTAATCATCTGCATCAAAATCTAAAAAGAATGTGTACACGGGGGTTAGCTCCACCGAGCTAGTGAGAGAGAAAAGGGGATGCACAATCACACAATCACAAATAGTCCATGGTGCATGCTATTATTAATTCATTTACCACCTAACACACAATGCTAAGTCAACGGGTATATGCTACTGCAATAACTCGGGAAGACACTGTGGATCCTTCCATTCTCACCACAATGCAACCTCAATTATTACTATGGAGCCCGCGCGGTCGTAGCCATCACCACCCCAGGCGGACTCCCGATAACCATTACTACCCCTGGCCTGGCCTCTCTAACTCTCCACAGCAGCAGGTGCTTTGGCTACCCAACACCTAAACCCCTGTTGGTAAGGGTCGTAGCATAGGGAACTGAGCCTAACCACAGATATACTACATGAATCCTATCGTGTTGAGAGGTACATCCGGGTGTGTCAACGTCCCATTCCATCTAACACCCGGGTACCAGCACAACACGGTGCATACAGGCAAGAATGAGATGCACTATACAATTCCACGTAATCTGGGGGTTCCGGTGCCAGTACTTCCTGGCACCGTAACCCAACACAAATCCATATCATCCTAATCATCATCATCATCATCATCGAATAAGAATAAATGCAAATATACAATCATGCTTGAATGATAATGTCACAATATAATTCATAAATGCATAAATAAGCAATAGTAAACAAGCTCAGACAGTCACCCAAACCCACTCACCAATTACTTCAAATAGAATTTGTATAAGCGCAACGATTCCCTCTCAACATCTCTCCATTGCACATATGTTGACGCCTATGGAAGTGAATAAGAGTGTGAGAGAGTGTAGGGGAGGCCTCATAGAGAAACCCCACAGTTTTCATAAGTTATAAGCCTTGAAAACTGCGTCGGAGGCAACGTCGGACTCAGCAGAGATCTGCCTTCGACCTTGAGTCCGACCTTCACTGCAGGTTCTAGCCACATCGGAGGCAACGTCGGACTCAGCAGGCTTGCCTCCGACCTTGAGTCCGACCTTCCCTGCAGGCTCAGACCACATCGGAGGCAACATCGGACTCACACAGACTCTGCCTCCGATGCAACCTAGGTGCAATTTCAAGGTCTTTAAAAGCCCAGGGTTGTCCCATTTGGTTCTTTAAGCCTCAAGGGACTAGGGAGGGGGTGTCTTGGAGTCTATTTGGGTCTTAGAAACACCCAACATCCAAAGATAGAAGGATTTAAAGGATCAAAAGCTCAAAATTTCATATTTGGGGTTTCCTTTAGTGGTTGAAGCTTTAGAATCAAATAGATTCAGCAAGAGGTCAAATAGAGATCTTTATAGGACTGTAATACATTAATGGAGTTCCAAAAACATAGCTTAGGATAAACCATTTGGTTCCAAGAGAAAAACCAAACTCAAGACTGAAATTAGGTGAGTCATCTAAGCTCAAAAAGAAGGACATGGAGGGCCTTCCAAGTTCAACCGAAAAGAGAAAAGAGAAGGGAGAGAGGCAAGAGTGTTCTTGGCCTACCGGATTTGAGGTACACAAGAGGAACTCCTTGTAGATCCAAGCTCAAGCAGCCGATCCCACCTTCTTCTCCTCCTTGCTGCCTCCTCTCTTCAAAGCTCTCCTCTCCTTTCATGATTAGGTTAGGAAAGAAAATGAGAAAGACTAAGGTATAGCCCTAGCTCTCATATCTATAGATGCGCCTTACTAAGGCCTGTTTGGCTAGGGCCTCTTAGCTGTAAATCTAGGGCTTGTTTGGGTAGGGTAGTTTAAATGCCCACTTAGGGGTTGTTTGGGTAGGATCTTTTAATGAACCACAAACATATTACCCATCTAAACTCATTACCCACCTAAACTCAATTAAACACCATTAAGACACAACTTGGGCCCAATGGGCTTCATTTTAGAATAAAGCTGGGGCATTGTTTGGCTAAGGTCTTTTAATGTCTAAAGTATATTAACCTATTTTAAGCATGACTTGGGCCCAAGGGCCTACTTAAGAGGTCACCAAAATAAAAGAAAGGCTAGGGTAGTAGTCAACCACGACAAGACATCAACAACAGGCCCCACATAAGGTCTCACTCAAAATAGCCACGACAATAGCATCAGATGCAGGGTCGGATGCACATAGGACCCTGCGTCCTATGCAATAGAAAGGGCAGATAAAGTATCAAAAAGGTCTGGGCTTGGGCCCACACCTCAAGGACTTCGAGAGGAAGTAAACAAGCAATAAAAAATAGGTTTAGTAATTTACCATTTGACCATCACGGCGAAAGACACACCGGCAAACAAGACATCATAGTCTACTCACCACAAGGATAAATAAACAAATGGGTTCTCGGGTGCGGGTGTAACCCCCAGTCTAGCTAACTCAGTTAAATCCATGCATCTATCTTTTCCCAAACTCCATGTTCATGGCCAATATTTAGGGTCAGCCCAGTCCAACCCTGAGGGCAGGTTAAGATTGGATTTTTCAGACCTTGAGTTAAGGTCGAATCGGACGTTGGCCCAACTAAGGGGACTCGATGTTGAACTGGGATTTTAAAAACCTGACCCAACCTGACCCTGCTGAAACCCCAATGTAAACTACCATAGCAACTCTGATTTTGATCGAATAAATTTAATGTCTAATCCGTACCAATAAAAAGGCTTAAAAACATGTTTATTGTCGTATTGACTTGTTGAGAGAGAAGGTTGCCTTAGAGAAGTCTTTCATTGACTTCATTTGCCCTCACGGTTTTTTTTTTGATAAAAATTTACCCTCACATGTGAAACATGATTGTTTACAGCCGAAATGTGGTCAAGTAGAGCCTTATGTAAGATAGATAAAATATTTTTAAATATGAATTCGATTATTCTATACTTCATTTGGCATGAACGAAATTAACGGTAAGAAATATTACCAAAAAATAATAATAATAATGGTAAAGAACATGATTTCTGTTTGGGAGTGCGTCCCTACGCTTAGGCACAGGAGGTGTGAATTAATTTTTTTTTTTAATAATAAGGTGCTCCGAGTGTTTTTTCTGATGGATTGCTGAATTACCAGTGTCGCTGCTGATGGGAAGCACACCCTCCTTCACAGAACAATTAACGCTTCAATTTTTTGGAATTGTTCACCGGCCTAAAGGCTATAAAGCGCCTACTTTGGTGTACTGGACCTCGCTAATCTCCTCGGTCAAGCGAAATGTGGACGGGACGTACAAAGGCAACCCGGGGTTAGGAGGGGGTGGAGGTGTAATTAGAAACGGAGAAGGAGTAATAATTGCTGCTTTTTCCAATTTTTATGGAGACAGCACCAATACAATTGCGGAACTAAGGGCTTTGAGAGGCGGAACTAAGGGCGTTGAGAGATAGCCTAAAGCTATGTGAAAGCCTTGGATTTAGGGAGTTCTATGTTAGTTTAGATTCAATGACCACAATCTGTGGTGTTGAAAATGAAAACCATGGAAATTGGAGGGGATGGTATTGGTTCAAGGAAGTTTTGGGCTTGATAAAAAAGCTTAAACTGAAAATATCCTTTACCTTTCGTGAAGGGAACAGGGCTGCGGATTACCTTGCAAACTTTGCTTGTGAGAGGAAAATAGATGAAATATTTCACGGAGAATCTCCATTACCCAATGCACTGCGAAAGATAGTTCGTGAAGATGCGGTGGGGCTCTCGATGATCAGAGCATGAGATAGATTTCAGGAAAGGCATTGTAAACCTGGGTGGGTGTGAGCTGGAGTGTTTAAGAGTGCTTTCTCTGTAAGGGTAAGGGGTTAGGCAGGCATGTCCCCCCCCCTCTTGTACTAGTTTATTTTGTTCTAATTAATAAAATTCATCAGGACTGGCCCGGGTCCCAGAGAAGTTCGGGTTAAAAAAACAAAAAGGTGCGGAGCAGCTTTGCCTCAACCCTTGTCCTCTTCCTCTAAACTTTTTTCTTTCTTTGGGTAGCTAGGCCTCTTCCACTAAACACCAGCAACCAAGATTTTGGAATAACGAAGTGCTGTTAATCTTCCTTCCATTTTTACTTATAATAGTCTATAAGGAGCATGGTTGTAGGCCTGAATTGGTATGATTTCTATTTAAAAAATTGTTTGGTTTAATTTTTGCATGTTATTTCAGTGAAATAGAAATTCTATTTCATTTGATTTCACTCTCTCTTTTTATGAGCACATAGTTAATTTAATGGGTAAAGTAGTACTTACTACCACTTCCATGTTGCCCCCATCACCACAACCACCTGTCCTTAGTGCATGGTATCAGATGGGGTATCGGTCACTTGCGAAACTGTTCAAGAGAAAAATATCAAATATCTGGAGTTTATTTTTGTATCCTCTAACAATTCAAGTTGCTAATCGGGTTGCAATCTTGTTCCTGCTTTCCAATTGTATGCACCGAGTTGAAATCCCTTAGGGTATTTTAGAAAATACAAAAACCATTAGGGGAAAAGAATTATTTCAACTTGGCACCTACGATTGGGGGCAGGGTTGCAGCCAAATTCTTTCCGTGGCGGATAGTTTAAAAAAACGATGTGAAGGATGAGATACACGGTCAGATTTTTAAAAACGATGTGGCCCGTGTGGGGTGGATTAAAAACGCCACCATAGAACACTTTTCTTGTGGTGATTCAGTATCGAATTTTACAAAGACTGGTCATTATTTAGTTAAAATTGGATACCACGTTGCTCCGAAATTATATCTAATAGGGACGGAGTATATTGTGTATTATGGTCTATGAAAACCATCATATTCCTTAATATATTCCCCATTAATATTTAAATGCTAAAACTCCTCTTATCTAAATTGATAGTCAGACTTAAGTTGTGTTTGGTATGCATTCTACGTTGATTTCGTATTCTCAGACCATAAAAACATCTATTTTTATCATTTGAAAATATGAAATCCACATAGAAAGCATTCCATGAATACATACCAAACACTACCTTAAATAAGAGGTTGAAAAAACTATAATATATATATATATATATATATATATATATATATATATATATTACAAACTACATATGTCACATATATTTTGTTATATAATATATTATATATGCAGATAATAGGTGATAATATATTTTAAGGTAAATTACACGTCACCCCCTGATTTTCAAACGAAACTCAGACCACCCCTGGTGATTTGAGTTTTTTCAAAAACCAGGGGGTGATCTGAGTTTCATTTGAAAATCAGGGGGTGACGTGTAATTTATCTAATATTTTATTATAGTGTTATTTTATGTAAAATTGATAATTTTCTCCCTGACCCAGCCTAACTCAGTTCAATCCATGCATCTATCTTTTCCCAAACTCCATGTTCAGGGCCAATATTTAGGGTCAGCTCAATCCAACCTTGAGGACAGGTTGGATTTTTCGAACCTTGAGTTCGGGTCGCATCGGGCCTTGGCCCAACTAAGGGGACTCGATGTTGAACTGGAATTTTAAAAACCTGATCCAACCCGACCTTACTGAAACCCTAATGTAAATTACCATACTCTGATTTTGATCGAATAAATTTAATGTCTAGTACGTATGAATAAAAAGGCTTAATTAAAAACATGTTTATTGTCGTATTGACTTATTGAGAGAGAAGATTGCCTTAGAGAAGTCTTTCAATGACTTCATTTGCCCTCACGTTTTTTTTTTTGATAAAAATTTACCCTCACATGTGAAACATGATTGTTTACAGCCGAAATGTGGTCAAGTAGAGCCTTATGTACGATAGATAAAATATTTTTAAATATGAATTCGATTATTCTATACTTCATTTGGCATGAACGAAATTAACGGTAAGAAATGTTACCAAATAGTAATAATAATAATGGTAAAAAACATGATTTCTGTTTGGGAGTGCGTCTCTATGCTTAGACACAGGAGGTGTGAATTAATTTTTTTTTTTTAATAATAAGGTGCTCCGTATCTTTTCTGATCGATGCCTGCATATGCAAATGAATTATAGCGCCAATTTAACGTCATGGTGGATTAGTCGTGTCAATGTATTGTATTGAATCAGTGAAATATATTGGCAGATATAATCGTACCGTGTTAGTGTTTGTATCAAATCAATAATGGTGTTGATTGATACTGATGCAATTTTGGTATAAAAATCCTCTGCAGTGTGTGCCAGTATGTTTTGTCGTCATTAGACAGTTGATGCGCGCTGGACGCACTGGAGAAAGATGCAATTGTGCTGAAGTGGAATTAAATAAAAAATAAATAAAATGAAGGTTAAATAAAGATTCCATGTAAGTACTCCGTGCATCATGCACACCCGTAGAACCAATGCACTCTACGTAGACCAGAATTCAGACATGAATATGTGATATACGGTTTACACAAAACTATTTTTTCATTGACTTCATTTTTAACATATTCACATGTGATTCATGTAGTCGAAAGAAACACCCACTCTGCTTTGATTGAGAAAACAGAAAGTACTGTGAAGTGTTGTAATGTGGACACCACCACTACTGAAACAATTTGACGGGTAGGTGACGATAACACGTCAGGACAAGGCAGTGTGCTATAGAAAATCTGTGTTGCGATAATACTGTTTGGGCAGCACGGTTCTGTTGGGCAGCTCGGCAGTAGAGGATCCAAATTGTAATAAGATAGCTAATTTATAATTCTGAACCACTCATTATTTATTTTGCCTCAATTGAGTTTCACGGGCAGATATTTCTCATTCCCGGGTAGCTCTACCTCTCTCATCAAGCTACTATAAATTGAGATTCCTCTGGCAATCAAGATTATTCAATAAACAAAAGAGATATCCCCCTCTCCCAGCGGAATTTAGTTGTGTGGAATTCACCATAGTCTTCCATGGCCTTTGCCTCCACTACTTCTTCATATCCTCCCAAAAGTGCCCAAGAATCTGGCACAATTGAATACACGAAGCTGATTTCATCTGAACCAGCCAACAATTATGTGGTAAGCTAGAATTAATTGAACTTCCTTAATGACTTTCTCTGTTTCCATATTTGGATTAACGAATTAATTTCGATCAAGAAATGGGCAACTAATATACTCTTTGTTTATTAATTTTTACTATTGTAGGCTAGAATTCAGGTGAAACACATTGAGAAATGTGAGGAAATAAGGCGAATTCTGGGTGAACTTGTTGATGAAGCATTAGAGTGTATGATGATGGTTGATGCACTGCAACGCCTTTGCATCGATTACCACTTTGAAGATGAGATCAAAATATTCTTAGACAAGCTGCTGCTTTATTATGGAAGCAGCATTAAATCTACTGATGACAAAGTGGAATTGCATGAAATCGCGCTGCATTTTCGACTGCTGAGGCAAGCTGGTTATTTTGTTCCTACAAGCGTCTTTGAAAGCTTCAAGGACAAGAAGGGAGAGTTCAAACAAGAATTGAGTGAAGACATAAGAGGACTGATGAGTTTATATGAAGCTTCACACCTTGGAATGGAAGGAGAAGACACACTACTACTTGATGAAGCCAACTACTTCTCTCACAAACACCTTACTGCTGCTAAGATGGAATTAGAAGCTGGACTACTAGCCAGAGTTGTAGATGATACCTTAAAGCATCCCTTTCACAAGAACCTAGCTAGATTCAAGGCCAGACACTACTACTACGACCTCGTTAGTAGTACTCATCATCCTCATGGCACATATGGATGGGTCAGTCTTGTACAGGAATTGGCAAGCATGGATTTTAACATGCTTCAATCCTTATATCACCAAGAACTCCTACAGATTTTTAAGTAAGTTGAGCTTGGTTGCCAAATTTTATTCGTTTTAATTTGGTTGCCCCCTTGATGATATGAATTGTGTCCCTAACTCATCGATATATAATGCTTTCTTTTACCATATGTTAGGTGGTGGAAAGAGCTGGGTCTATCACAAGAGTTGAAGTTTGCTAGAGACCAACCACTAAAATGGTATTTGTGGTCCATCACAGCTCTCCCAGATCCAAAGCACTCCCAGCTAAGAATGGAGCTCACGAAACCCATCTCACTTGTCTATATAATTGATGACATTTTCGACGTTTATGGGTCACTCGACGAGCTTATTCTCTTCACTGAAGCAGTAAACAAGTAGGACTACATATATACTCAAATTTAATTCTCTATCCAATTACTTGGATTAATTTTAGTCAATCTTAGTTATATTAATTCAGGATTAATTAACGATTTAATTAATAATGAATTTGTTGTTGTACCAATATATATAGATGGGAGACTACCACCATTGAGGGATTGCCAGAATACATGAAGATTTGTTTCAAGGCTCTTGACGACATCACCAATGAAATTAGTGATATAGTCCTTAAACAACATGGGTGGAACCCCATCGCTACCCTGCGGAAGGCGGTAAACTTACTTCGATAAACACCTAATATATATAATTAATGTGTTAACTTAATTTGTAGTGGTTCTAATTAATTAAATGGTATATATGTTTTGTCAGAAACCTGCTAATTAATTTTCATAAACCTGATTATATGTACAGTGGGCAAGCCTTTGTGATGCATTTCTAATAGAGGCCAAATGGTTTGCGTCTAAAATGGTGCCTAACTCGAAGGAGTACCTGGAGAATGGAGTAATAAGTTCAGGAGTGCCTCTGGTTTTAGCTCATTTGTTCTTTCTACTGGGCCAAGGTCTAACCAAGGAGAGTGTATATTGTGTGGAACACAATCCACCACTCATAACTTGCACTGCAACAATTCTTCGTCTATGGGATGACTTGGGAAGTGCCAAGGTAACATCTTTGTATAATATATGATCTATATTTCCAAAATCCAAGTGTTGTAGTAGTAACTATATATTAATTTTCTAATTAAGTTTTGTGATATAATTTGATTGATTGATAGGATGAGAAGCAAGAAGGACACGATGGATCTTATATAGAATGTTACATGAAAGAACAAGAGGGGGGTTCTTCAATTGGAAGTGCAAAAGATCATGTGTTTGGAATGATTTCAGATTCTTGGAAACAACTCAATAGAGAATGCATTTCAAAAAACCATTTCTCACCCTCCTTTAAAAGGGCCTCACTTAATATTGCGAGGATAGTACCTTTGATGTACAGTTACAATGACAACCAAAGCCTTCCAATCCTTGAAGAGTATATCAAATCACTGCTCTACCAAAGTGTTCCTTTCTAATTGTATTTTTCAAAATTTTGGTACTATATTATGGAATAAAAAAATGGTTCTTTCTACTTCTCTACTCTTTTATCTACCCCAATTAAAATGAAAGCGCAAAATTTGTAAATTCACCCTTAATAGAATCTTGGGAAATAAAACATAGGTGCGGTGTGCAGCCTCTAGGCTCAATCACTAGGCATGCAGAATGACCGTTGTGCCTTTGAGAATTTCTGCCTTTTCATGCACTGTGCCTTTGAGAATTTCCACTTTTCCATGGAGACACGGTCAGGAATCTCTGTAGTACTGGTAGGGTGGCGGTGCACATCTGACGGCACAGTAGAGACCAGGTGGCACACATGGCACACATGGCCTATGCTGTGCCACCGGATGTGCACCACTGCCCCGCCGGTACTGCAGAGGATTTTATTACTCTTTCATAGGAAGAACTTTCGAACTCCCCGGTTCTCTCCCCTGCTTTCTTCCCCGTCTCTATCGCCCCGCGCTTCTGCAACTTCACGAACCCCACCCCTTTGACTCTCCTTGCGACTAGATGACCCGCTCCTCTATTTCTCCCTCATCATCCATCCCCGCTTGCAGCTCCCATTCAGATCCTCACTTGCAGCCTCATGGCCTTCATCCGATCCCGTCTGCATCGATATGATCCAATCCGTCGATCCAGCCGATAGGGTTTCGAGAACCATCTAGGGTGGTCGCTTCTCTTGTCGTCCCCCCATTCTTATGTCTGTCCAGGCCTATCAATCACCAATCGCATAGATAATGGAAGAGAAATCATCTTCTTCGTTGAGGTTCTGTGCTGATTTTTCATTGTTGTCATGGAAGAGAAATCATCTTCTCTTGTCTTCCCCCCATTTTATCAAACCCTTTACCAAAAAAAAAACTATCAAACCTTGAAATGGTTATAATGGAAGCAAAAGAGCGAGAAACCTCCTCCCCCCTCTAGTTGGCTTTATTGATGGAGGTTCGGCTCTCTGACTTCTCTCCATGTTCCACTGGAAATGTGAAAGAGAGAGAGCTTTCGGTGAGCCGATCCTTCCGTTTGAGCACAGATACACGCCATGCTGCAGTACCGGTTAATGTTCCTTTTTTCTAAAAGAATTTTTAAAATAATTGAAAAAAAAAAACGCACAACCACAAGGTATCCAGGACCCATTTTGGGAGACTCCAATGTACCGAAAATATCCATTGGGGGGTGACTGAGTGTGTTGTGGATGGTGAAACTGATGTTCCCACTATTAGGGAATGCGATAGAAGTTCGGGTGGGAGGACTCGTTGCGATATTCCACCTCTCCTAAGCCTTCATGTTGAAATTCGGTGCGTGGAATATCAGGGGGATGAATGCCTTTGGTAAACGACAGGCAGTCTTGGATTAGCCTTCTTGTAATCATTTGGCTTTGTTTGATTTTTTTGAGACTCGTGTGCGTTCTTGTAATTTTAATGGTTGTTATGCAATGTTTTGTAATTGTTGGAAATGTGGTCTTTGCAAGGCAAAGTCACTCCCCACAACACTTTCTCTTTTGTTGCAGAATGATGCTAAGGGGAAGAAATATCTAAGATTGTAATTCTACACTATAATATACAAGCTTCCTTTTAACCCCAAAAAAAAAAAAAAAATCTATTGGGGACAAGTTCATAATAAACCACTAGTTTGCTTCCATTAATAGATCGGGGACGGGAGAGATATCTAAAAGAACTGGAAATGGAAATTGACGTTTTTGGCAATCATAATTATTCAGAACATCCCTTAGCATTCCCTTAGCATCATTGAAATTAGTGGGTGTTCATTAGAATTTGCTAATATCTCTCTTCCATTATTATCTGTTTCTAGATCTAAACAGGTACTTCATTGAGATTATCTTGAATCTACAAAGGCCCCAATCAATGTCTGGTACGTATAGCTTTCCATAACAAGGCGACATTCAAAATGAGACCCTACTTGTTCAATTAAAACCAATTCCAAATTTCAAGTACTCAATATGGGATCATACTTATTTGACATTTGAGGGGTCTCAACTGTCAATAAGAAAATCCCTAAGGATGGGTACACCACAACCTGGCGCACACTACCAGACAATATGTCTCTCCGTCTTTTTCTCCCTTCAAATGACTCCAACCCCTCTTATGTAATGCCCCATCTAGTACCTCCATTGGTCACTCGTTAGTACACGTGGGTGGCATTCCTATCCCTCTCTCTTATTTTATTGTCATATCTGACCATTTCAAGTATTTGTTCTTAGACATTGTAATGTCCCCTCACCCCACCATGTACTCAAGGTGGCTAGTTATTGGCCTTTTAGTCCTTAAATTTTTTGAGTACTCAGAGGAGTAGTAAAAGATAATGATATTAGTGTCTATTACACCACAAACACCATAGAGGCAAGGAACCAACACAATTTAGGGTATGCCCACTTGTCCATAGGGCTTGCCCTTGTGGTTCGCTACTCCCTTGGGAGAACTGCGTCAGGAGTTTGATCGGTGATTCAAGTCTCCTTAGCGACATCAAGTCCACATTTACTTACTTTCCAATAAGTAGAGCCCATGTGGGTACCATATTGATCGCTCGTGGGTCTTCTCTTGCCTCTTGGTGGGGCCCTGATGGCCAATTGGCCCTTGACAACTGCACCCCAAAAAAAAAAAACTTGTCCACAGCTACTAGGGAGATTTGCAATTAATAGGAATCTTTGCTTGCATTTTATTATTTGGAGCTACCCATAGCTACATCGGAGACATGCAATGATTAGGAATAACCCATAGCTACAAGGGAGATTTGCAATGAATTGGAATCATTGCTTGCTTTTTATTATTTCCAACTACCAAGAGCACATAGGTCATTGCCTTACGTCGGGCTCCTCTCCAATGAGGAATCCGACCAATGAGTGTCCCATGAGGTATCCGTCGGTTGGGCTAGCTGACACGCATCCCATCCCCGAGCACATGTTTTTAACATATGCATGGTGAAAGGGCTTCTTCAACTGTTTTTAACCTTGAATTCCTACAGTGGAGGAACAAAGAAAGAAAGTAGGAATAATTGGCCGCCCAATACTAATTTCCAGATGCAGTTTTGAACTTGAATCTGCTTTCGCTTGCAACTTGAAAGTTCAAAACAAGTCATTTGTGAGCAAGGGTGTCAATTGGTCGGGCTCGGTCAGGCCTAATCGGGCTTAACCAACTTCAAGCCTAGTACTGTGACTGCCCGTTTAGTTAATCAGACAAGTCTGGACGGTCTCGATCGGTCCAAGCTATAATCAGGTACTAGAATTGGGCCTTAACCGAGTTGTAGGTCTATTTAACTCTAGACGGTCTTTAAATGGGCTCTAAATAGTGCAGCCCTAAAATTGATCTCTAAAGTCGGCTGGAGGGGGGGGGGGGGAAATGGTTGCTTGTAAATTCCCATTTCACAGCAATCATGGTTGCCAGTTAGTGGTTTTTAAAAATCAGAACCAATAATACCCTAACATAAAAAGAATTCGATGGATTGGTTCAATTGGGTTGGTCTCATTTTTGACACCCCTAAATTAGCCAATACCATCATCGCTAAATACATTGAAGTTTGTTTGCTCTCACAATGATTCTTGATTCAGAACTGTTCCATAGTCATGATCTAGGTGGCTAAGTTTGTATCTGAACTAGAAACTGTGTTTTACTCTCCACCATGTAATGAAGAAATTATCCAACAACAACTACTTCTCCATCTGCCTAAATCCTTACGGTTTCCGCTTTTTACATCATTAAAATCAAAGATATCTATTTTATGGATAGATAAAAAAAAAACCTAAATTATATAAGTAACCTAAAAAAAGCTAAAAGATTTTATTTAACTAATTTTCAGATATGTTTTACTATTTTCTAGTTAATTATATTGTGTTACTACTAATTATCAACCAAACATTGAAAAGTAACAGAAGTATCTATCTTCTACCAAAAAAAAAAAAAAACAGAAGTATCTATCAGCCCTTACAGAATGGAGATTATTAATTTTCGAGAGCAACTCCTTTTTGCAAAACCAGCACATAGGGTTTAACCGGGTGGGTTAGATTGGGCTCGTAAATGGTCGGTCCGATCGGATCCCCAATGGGCAAAACCTCACATTGGGAACGATCGATTATACATGTGTCAGGCTTAAGCCTGACATGTTTAATGATCAGGCCAGGCTTTAACTGGGCAGACTCAGTTGGGCCGAGCCTGGAATTGACACCCCTACTCATGGGTCATGACAGAGAAAAAAGAGGGAACGAAATACTAGGAAAAATAAATCGCCTCAATCTTCAAAAATTGACACGATTACTCTTGATAATAGCTTTTGATGCTTACGTTGGCACTTTAAAGTTTGAAAGTTAAATAACATATTTACCCGGCCGTATTTTTTAAAGACAATCTTATTGTAAATCTAAGGGCATTTAGAGATTTATAAATTAGATTACAAACCGGGTATGTTACATTTAGACAGTCCCTGAGGAAGGAAAAGTGTCTGAAAACAACCTCTCTATGAAAGCAGAGGTAAGGCTGCGTAATTATGACCCTCCTCAGATCCCGCAGTGGCAGAAGTCTTGTGCATTAGATACGCCTATTTTCTGAGAAAGGAAAAGGCTTTTGTATACGATGATTTTAAAAAATAAAAGGTTTGGAAAAGGAGGGTTGGGTTTTGGCATTTTAAAGGGGTTTTATCCGCATATAAGGGTTTCATGTTTGGTTGTGCATGGAGTATTTCGTGCACCATATATGCACAGCCATACATGAAACCTTTTGCCGTAAAGAAATGAAAATTTTCTTCAAAATGTGTAAAATAAATAAAATAGAGAGACGAAGGGAAGGAGATTCAATGGGAAGGGAGTACGTATCCGGTAGTAGCAAAATTTGTTCCGTAAAAAATGAGTCTAGATCCTCTCCAATGACATTAATTTAACCATCAGAGTCGATCTCACACGATCCATGGAGTGTGGTCCCAACCATAGATAGCAAAAACGAGAACGACATAAAAACGAAGTCTTACGGTATGGGTTTTAAACAGTAAAAATTTATAAACGAACGGTCAAATAAACAGAAAATGGTAAAAAAAAGGAAAAACAGATGGTACGGGTTTTAAAATTTTATTTTTCACAAAAGCGAAACCAAAAAAAAAAATGGCACTATTCTCATATAAATTGAAGAATTTTTATTTGAAATACACGCTTCTAATTTCGATGTCCATCATTGACCTTGAATTGAAGGTGATATCATGAAAAATGTTACCCTTCAAGTTATCTTTAAGTTGGTGAAAGAATTAGGTGGATTAGAGTTCGAGACAGAGAAATATGATCAGCTAAGTAAGTCATTGTTCAATAAATCTAACATCTTAAAATACACCAAAAACCGGGGAACGTGTTTAAAATGATAATAATAAATAAAATAAATAAAAAACAAAAATGCGTTTTTGTTAACTAGAGGTCCCCATTTTGGTGGTTAAATGTCATTGGAGTGAGGGTGTGGTTGAATTCTGATCTCGCTTACGTTTGTTTGTTCTTAATTGTCAGAGAGAGAGACGGTGGAAAGAAAGGAGACTGGACCATATCCTTGAGAAAGGAAAGGAGACTGGACCATTTACAAGTTCCGGCCAAGGCCCTCCAGAGCCAGTCCACATGGATTCCATGTGACTGGTTCTTGAAGGCCTTGGAAGGTACTTGCACAAGGAAATATTAAATATATCAATCAGTCTTCCACACTTGGCCCAGTCTACTGCACCTGGTGATAAGAATAAAGTCCATTGCAGTTAGTAATCAAGTTTGGAGATAAGGATAAGCTCAATGCAGTTCTTCATGGCCTTCCATGGTATCATCTTTGCCTCCACTTCTTCATATCCTCCCAAAATTGCCTTACAATTTGGAACAACTACAAGTGCTGTCAACAAAATGCCTTCCACGACCGTAGCCCACTACTGTGGAGGTCCAATGGAATATCCGAAGAAGCTGATTTCATCTGAACCACCCAACAACTATGTGGTAAGAGTAGCGAACTTCCTGACTTTTCCCTATAATTTTTCCATATTTTTGCATTCTTCCTATCAAGACATTGGGACAATAATAATCACTTCAACCTTTCATTATTGTAGGATGGAATTCGTGTCAAACACAGTGAAAAATGCGAGAAAATTAGGCGATTTCTCGGTGAAATTGATGAACCATTAGAGTGTATGATGATGGTTGATGCACTGCAACGCCTTTGCATAGATTACCACTTTGAAGATGAGATCACTACTGTCTTAGACAAGCTGCTTTATTATGGAAGAAGAAGAAGAAGCCTTATTAGTTCTGGTGATGCCAATGTGGGCTTGCATCACATCTCATTGCATTTTCGATTGCTGAGGCAAGCCGGTTATTTTGTACCTACAAGCGTCTTTGAGAGGTTCAAGAACAAGGAGGGAGAGTTCAAACAAGAATTGAGTGAAGACATAAGAGGACTGATGAGTTTATATGAAGCTTCACACCTTGGAATGGAAGGAGAAGACACACTACTACTTGATGAAGCCAACTACTTCTCTCACAAACACCTTACTGCTGCTAAGATGGAATTAGAAGCTGGACTACTAGCCAGAGTTGTAGATGATACCTTAAAGCATCCCTTTCACAAGAACCTACCTAGATTCAAGGCCAGACACTACTACTACTACTACTACTACTACGATCTCGTTAGTAGTACTCATCATCCTCATGCCACATATGGATGGAGAAGTCTTGTACAGGAACTTGCAAGAATGGATTTTCACATGCTTCAATCCATATATCACCAAGAACTCCTCCACATTTTTAAGTAATTAAGTTGGTCAGAGCCAAGTCTATTAATTACAGTTAGTTGATTCTTTTTCTTAACTGATCCATGATAGTTGCTTTTCCCAAATGTTATTAGGTGGTGGAGAGAACTGGGTCTATCACAAGAGTTGAAGTTTGCTAGAGATCAACCACTAAAATGGTATTTGTGGTCCATCACAGCTATCCCAGATCCAAAGCATTCCCAGCTAAGAATGGAGCTCACAAAACCCATCTCACTTGTCTATATAATTGATGATATTTTCGACGTTTATGGGTCACTCGATCAACTTATTCTCTTCACTGATGCAGTAAATAGATGGGAAACTACCACAATTGAGGAACTCCCAGAATACATGAAGATCTGTTTTAATGCTCTTGACGATATCACCAATGAAATTAGTGATAAAGTACTTAAACAACATGGGTAGAACCCCATCTCCACCTTGAGGAAGTCGGTAAATTAACTATCTTAATTAAATACCTAATAATTAATGTTATATATATTTTGTTAGAAACCTGCTAATGACTGAATAATAAACTTGATTACTAATTACATACAGTGGGGAAGCCTCTGTGATGCATTTCTTATAGAAGCCAAATGGTTTGCATCTAAGCTGGTCCCTAAGTCGAAGGAGTACCTGGAGAATGGAGTGATAAGCACAGGAGTGCCTCTGGTTTTAGCTCATTTGTTCTTTCTACTGGGCCAAGGTCTAACCCAGGAGAGTGTACTATATTGTGTGGAACACAATCCACCACTCATATCTTCCACAGCAACAATTCTTCGTCTATGGGATGACTTGGGAAGTGCCAAGGTAATATCCAGATCTTCTATGGCACGCTGCCCGTAGTGACCTAAGCGGCTCACAAACAGGGCGCAGTGCAATGACCGCTTTACCCCTGTCCGAGCACCTTGCCTAAGCAGGGGTAAGGCGGTCATTGGACCACGCCTTATTTGTGCACCGCTCAGGCCATTACGGGCAGCGCGCCATAGAAGATCATGATCCGCTACACATCTATATATAAAGACCACTAATGTATATATTAATTTTCTAATCAAGTAGTTTATTTATTTTTTATTTTTTTGGTGTTTTGATTTCTAGGATGAGAAGCAAGAGGGACACGACGGGTCATATATAGAATGTTATATGAAGGAACAGGAGGAGGAGGAGGAGGAGGGGGGTTCTTCAATAGAAAGTGCAAAAGATCATGTGTTTGGAATGATTTCAGATTCTTGGAAACAACTCAATAGGGAATGTCTTTCAAAAAACCATTTCTCACCCACCTTCAAAAGGGCTTCACTTAACATTGCGAGGATTGTCCCTCTGATGTACAGTTACAACGACAACCAAAACCTTCCAACCCTAACAGAGTATATCAACTCCCTGTTCTACCAAAGTGTTGCTATCTAATTAATTGAAATCTGTCTTGATCACTTGCAATTGAATAGTCATATGATCGATCAATTAGAATATCTGGATTTGAAAGTGCATATTTTTATCCATTGCTCATACTTCTTGTATATTTAATCAAATTTCCTTACCCAAACCTCTTAGGAAGGGGCTTCAACTCACTCTGCCAAGTGCCACCACAGGGTAAAAGAGTGAAAAAAGGAGATCAGGAAAAGAGCTATTTTCAATTTGGCAAAAGATAGATAAAACTTTCGCTTTCAATTTTAATGTTTTGTTGTACTAGAAAGGGTAAGAAAATGAAAGGCCAAAGTCACGACGAAGGTTACACCCAAAAGGAATACTAGGGTCATTGGGTGAATTTTTTTCTTTTGAGAGAGAGGGTGAGGGAATAAGGTTGAGAATTGGTCATAATCGACCAGAATCGCCCTGAATCTAAAAAACCGATATGATATTGATACGAATCAAACAATAGAAATTCACAGTATGTATTTGGTATTGATCACTATTGATACCCATATGATATTAATATGTACCAAATAGTATCGATATCGATCACCACTGTTGATATCAATATATATCCACCAATACAATATCAATATCTAAAACTATGGTCCCTTGCCCTTTGAGCAACGTTTGGTAATGTTGGCTTTGTTAGATAGTTACATGATTTTTGACGTTTCGAGGCAAAAAGGGGACTCCTCAATGGAAGAAAAGCGTGATGCACCCTCACCCCCAAAGAAAGTATAGTAGTCAAGTATACTTTCCAAATGGTCTGTGATACTACGATTGAGTTCGATATGACCAATTTGTTTCAATATTGACGACGATTGATGCCAATGTCTGTACTATGTATACATAGTTAAACAATGTAGAAGGGGAATGTGATACTTCTGGCCCGTCAAATATTTAGAAAATAATCTAGATTAGTCACATATTAAATTTCAATCCTAAGTGAATTGTTTCCTAATCTAACGTATAACCATGCATAAGTTTTCCTTGAGCAAGGATGAATGAAAATCAGGGCTGTAAATGGATAACCGAAAATTCAAATTCGATCCGCATCCGTATCCGTTTAGGAGCATATATCCGTATTCGATTAGAGATATCCGGAAAAAAATCCAAATATTTCGATAAAAATCCGAATCCGAATATTTAATTATAAAAAAATTAAGTAAATAACGATCTTGAGGGTTTTTGAAGATTCAACACTCAAGTGATTCTAGAATATGAGGAGAAGAGAATCATGATCTAAAACTATGGATTGAGAGTGAATTGTATCCACTAGAGGGAGGAAGGTTTTGGTTACACAAGGCAGAGGTGTAAACGGATGGTTGTAAATCCGAATTCGATCCACATCCGAATCCATTTGAATCCTTTTAGAGGTTTCGTATTCGACTAGAAAATATCTGAATCCGATTACATCCGATCCGTATCCGACCCGAATCCGATCCATTTACAGACTTAATGAAAATCCCTTAACCACGGACATCAATTCATAAATAAGGGGATGGGATGTTTTAAAGAATTTGGAAAAACTTTCTCTTTTTCATAGTAGGACCCACTATGCTAATTAGAAGTGGGTCTCAGGACCTTTATCCGCTGTTGTAACTGGAGTGTTGTTGTACGCATCGTGCGGCGCAGCAGCGGACATGTGCGCACAGTGAGGCCCGCTGTGCATACATGGCCGTTGTTGCACCGCATGATGCGCACAGCAGTGCTCCAGTTACAACAGCGGATAAAAATTCATGGGTCTCACCATAAGATCGTCAATTGTCCCTCTTCGCAAAAGATAAAAACCATGTGCGGTGAAAGTGGGAGTACTATGAGTGAAGGGGAAATTTTCCAAAGTGAAAAGTACTCTCTTTTTCATTAAGAAAAAAAAAGCCCTTCTTGAGTGTGCATATGTTAACTAACAATTCCAATCATTTTTGGTAAGTTTCTATAACAATCCTATTTGAGAATAGAATAGAGAATATTGAAAATAAGATGCAAATCCTAATACACAAATTCTTTGGGAAAGAACAATCAAACTAAGGGTATTAAATAGTTTGATTCGATACAACTCCAAGATTTTTTACAGAAATCAGAATTAAACAGTTTTAGCTATTTAAACCAAAACCATTTAGTAAAGAATTTTGATTTCTCGATTTTTAGCAGGTTTCGAACCCAAAAACTGAAAGAACTAAGAACAAAAGTGTCCTGCTCCATCTTGATATTCTTAAAAAACCCAGAGAGTAA
The DNA here is from genome assembly GCF_018873765.1 of Telopea speciosissima. Lineage (NCBI taxonomy): Eukaryota > Viridiplantae > Streptophyta > Magnoliopsida > Proteales > Proteaceae > Telopea > Telopea speciosissima. Next base: position 6,993,809 of record NC_057922.1, read on the forward strand.
GAGTAACTAATAAGAAGAGGCAGAATTGAATAACATTTTAAAAAATTGAAGAGGGAGATTTTAAGGAGAGAGAAAGAAAGAGGCCAGCTCAGGTTTACGTACGAGAGAACATCCTCATACTCCTGGATGCCATCCAAGTGGAATTTCAAGAATGTTCTGGAACGTGAATTTGAGCCGAGTCCAGAAAGAGGTAAAAGGTAATGTGGGTAATCCCGGTTACCTGATTTGTAATGGAAATCCACATATCAGATTTAGAGTGTTCGAGAACCTAGCTAAGATAAGATTGTCGTAATCCGGATTCCATCTATCCAACCTTATCTAATATCAAAAAGTCAATAAGCTATATAGCTGAAAGTTCTGAAACTGAAAGAGGTAAAGAACAAAAGTGTATTGTTTTGTTTCAGAACAGAAGTATATTGTCCACCTTGAAGAAGCCTAGTTGAGTAGACATTGTTCTCCCTTGAGAGCCTGCGAAATATCCACTCCCGCTCATGGTTTGAGGTATTGGTATCGCATCGCTCGTATTAGCTAATACTTATTGGTTTTACAAGTGATCGATTTTGATATCGTATCGATGATACGGTACAAATAAAGGGTAAAATGGTAAAAAAATAACCATTTTAAAAGATACTCAATGGCAGATTTGTGTAATACAATCAATTTTCATTCTGATACCGTGCAGTCGTGCACTAAAAGTCTAAAACCATGCTCCCACTCGAGCCAACTTACATCTATAATTACCCATTCGTCTTATTAAGGAAGCTTAGTCGAGTGGATAATGTAAATGAAACCTCGTGAGGGGGTCTTGCGAAATATCCACTCCCCGCGTTGAATTTACAGTCGATTAAGATGTATAAATATCCACTCCTCATTATTTTCTAGGTGTTGATCCACGGTGTGGGGATCAAGGTTTTAGTAATCGGTGTCAGTTTCGGTGGATATCAATTTAATACCAATTCAGATTGGTCCAGATCGTTTAAAAATCGGTATCGATCTCTACCAATAGCGATATAAATCAGCTGATCCAACCAATCCTAGTAAGTTAGAATCTTTTCTGCTAGGTGTCATTGTCTACTTGTCCTAGTTGCGTTTAGTTAATTGGGCTGGACTTGGATGGGCTCAGCGGGGCCCGATCAGTCTCAGGCTATATCAGATATTTTATCCGGGCTTTAATTGGGTTGTGGGAATAGTTAACTCTAAACGGGCCTTGTGCTCTAAATGGTACAGCTATAAAACTAGGATTCACAGTTTTATGTGCTTCAGTATGCTCGTATGACTCCAGTAGTTTTGGTGGGCATGGGACTACCGTTTAAAGAGTAAGCGCCACCCAACCCAAGTAAACTTCTAACATATGTAAACACTACTAGAAAGATTCACCAAAAAATTGAGCAGTGATGGAAAAGTCAAGCACCAACCGTGTGTCCTATGGGAGTGAAAGAAGAAAGCAGAGAGAAGTAATAACACTTTTTTTAACTCCAAAGGGTCAGCTCATGGTAAAAATCAATTCCTCAAATAAGAGGTAGGCACATGGAAATGTTGGGGTAGTTGGAAGCAAGGCTTTACTGGTTCTGTTGGAGCTACTGGTTGTTTGCCGTTTTCGTATGTTCATTGTTCAGTTCTTTATTCATTTATTTTTAGACGAAATCTTTCTACCCCCATCATATGCAAATCCCACAGCAAAGTACCCTTATCAAGTAAGTACTGGAAAGTATGAAACCAAACCAAACCAAACCAAATCAAGGTACGCCAACGTATCTGCAAACGAAATAACCTCATAAACGGGGAGTAAATAAAATAAATAAAGGGAAAAAAAGATCTTACAGTAAGTATACCGACGATGGATAACGGAAAAGCAAAACAGCTACGGCACGTGCATCGGAAACCATATCACACACACACACACACACACACTGGGACACAGATGATGATGGACCCCTGCCTGTTGAAACAAACCATGCCCATAGATGATAAATCCGGGTCTTGCCGCTTTAGTAAATTAGTTGCATCTGATTAATTAATTAATTAATGGATTATATCTTAATTTTAAGTTAACTGTGAAATCTGATATCTGATCAAGTCCTTTAAACTGCCACTGCGTAAAATTGGTATGTACAAATTGGTCCTCTCAAAATTTACAGGTATCTGGTCTCTGCAGTCACTCTGGACTCTGGAGATGTTAGAAAAATAAAAAAAAAAGAGAGAAAAACCTCTTGGTGCCTCGATAGCCGATAGGCTCTGTCATTCTGCTGTACACGCCGGGCTACAACTCTCTACATAAAAGCGCCAAAAGAAAAGGAATGACGTTTCCAGTGCGGAAACACTGCGGCAATACAAGGGATTTACAGAGGAGGGTTGACGAATATAATTGAACGAACCTGCTCGATTTCATCACAAGTCTTCTGCTTTTGACATCAAAGAAAGCCGGCTTGCCCTAGGCTGGAAAGACGCTCTTCTCTTTTGCTGATGAGAAGATGGTCTGATCAAAGCGGCCAATGCTCTCTTAACTATTTCTCCCTCAACAGTACCAATCCGAACAAGTGAATTTGTCATCGCCGATCTCCGAGCGTTCAATCGATGAGACGACGGATACGACCCTGAATGATGATGGTGATTATCGACACCTTTGTGGAGACTGCAACGAAACGAACCAGGATGATTTGTCGGCGAACACATACACGTCTTCCTCGACGATGATGATGGAGCTGACAGAGGATTACTCTGCTTCCTTACGACCTCATCACGAGGGGAAACGGCAATCGACCTGCTAGGAGAGCGAGATCGGTCGATTGAAAACCGAACAAACGGAGAAGACGGAAGGACACCACAGAGATTGGTGCGAGTAGAAGAGGTTGATCTATTGAAGAAACCAGTAGATCGAGGAGAAAAACTTGTACTTGCAGACGCGAAAGCAGTCGAAGACGACGATGAGGAGCTCGATTTCTGTAATGCGTACGACAAGACTGCTCCACTGGATCTGGTTCTCGAATTTGAAGACAACATTTCTATTTGAGAATAATGAATAATGATTTTAGGAGTCAGAAAGTAAAACTGAAAAGCACGAACAAGGAGATGAAAGGAATTTGCAAATTTATCTTGCGGACCTCTAGGCTCTTTATTTCTTCAAACATAGGTCGCCTCAGCCACTCGATTTATAGGAGTATAGGACTTAAGAGAGGATAGATCGACGGTTACATGAGTTTACAGTTCAGATTCGGATCTAACCGCTTTGAATTTGTGGGCAGCATAAAACGACAAGTTTTCTAGCCGTTTTGTCTAACAGCTGTTGGCGGGAGCTCAAGAGCCTGCCACGTATGGGATTCTGCATTATTGGCTCTTAATCATGGGGATCCCACAGGGATACTATATTACTATTTGAGTATTTGTACTGATATTACGCATATTGCCATTTACATATGACGAAAATGCCATTTCTCTATATTCTAATTTTCAAAGAAACCCTACCATCATGTGTTTAGATTTTTTTATTGGGAAAATAACATCCCCCTCCCCTCTATGTTTGCCTTATATCAATTCAGTATCCAAGTTTTGAAAAATATCTTCCCCCTCCCTTACTTTATAAAGTTATTATCAACCGTACCCTAATCGTTAAAAACTACCATTAATTGATGATGTGGACAGGTCCACTTTATCTGAAACCCCAATTTACCCTTAATTTATTTTAATTTCATTTTTATCCCTCCAATCCCAAAATCTCCTTTTTGCAGGATTTTGACACGTGTAAAACAATTAATCCAACGGCTAATTTTGGAAAACTAGAAAAGTTTGAGTTAAAAGCTGTCGAAAGTCTTGTAAACCAAACGGACCGATCGCTCAAACCAAAACCGGTCATGGTCCAGCTCGGTTTTAACTAAAACTAGAGCCATCATCCTCTTTACTTTTTGAAACCCAGTATTCTGAATTCCAGCGATTTTTCGGAGAAGAAGAAGAAGATGAGTTTGAATTGAGGTTGTAGCAGTGGGGAATACTTTCGTCCATGTGAAACTCCTTGTTTCCTTTTTCTTAATTTTCTCTTATGCTCAAATTCCACAAGACAGGAGAAGCAGAGGCAGCACCGGTGAATACTTTCGTCCAAACTATGAAGAACCAAAGAGGTTCTTTCTTTTGTTCTTGGCCACCCCATGCTGTTGAGCATGCAGGGGTTAGACATCTGTGGTTGGATTCCAGACTTGACCTTAGTTAGTAAAGTTGCGTATCATACGCGTATTATACGTGTTCCCGTATTTTTAAACATATAATACTCCCGTCCCCGTATTTTCCCGTATTTTTATAAAAAAACACGTTTTTTAAGCAAGCACGTATTATACTCGAATAATACACGTATTATACGTTTTTTTTATAAAAAAAAAATTATCCAAAAGATTAGAATTTAGGGAAACGATTTCACTTTCCCTTTCGTCCCTTTCGATTTGCGTTGAACATCCAACCGTAGCAGGCAAAAGTAGCCGCCCTCCATCTCCAATCATCCTCGCCATCTCCGTTCAACAAAGCGGCACTTAAGTCTTGTACTCTCCTCTTGTTTCTCTGGTCTTTCAACTTGCTCATGTCATTTTCAGACAATCTACATTCATTTCTTGTAGATTATTGATATTTTGGTATGTTAAATGATAATCTTAGAGATGTTATATAGCATATTATATTATTGTGTTTATTTTAGTTAATAAAATCATGATATTATTTTGTTTATTAGGTGGTGAATGCATGTTATATAATGAATATATGTCCGTTTTTTTTAAAGTATTATTGCCGTCTATGCCGTATTATATCCGTATTAAACGCGTACCGTATTATTACCGTATGCATTTTATGAAGCCGGATTTTTGAAAAGTATTATTACCGTCTAATCCGTTTAACTGCCGTACGTATCCGTTCCCGTTCAATTGCCGTTCCCGAACTTACTAACTAAGGACTTGACTACATAAACAACGTACTCCCCCCCCCCCCCCCCCATCAACTCGAAAGATTTTGAAATGCTTCTCGAATTGGTGTTAAACAAACTCCCTAACAATAATAGCCGTTGTAAAACCCAGATCAGATGTGGAGGAAACAACCAAGTAGGTGCGAAGAATTTTTAAATTTCTGAAACAAATGATGGCCGGGACTTTAAAGGTCTCTCAGTGTATCTTCCATCATGGTTGTGGTAGCGCCAGTGTCAGTTCACCTCACCATTTTGAGTCTTATACTCTTGGTCCATCTATTAGCAGTTGTTGTCAAAGCACGAAGGATATCATCAGCCTGGTAATGAATAGTTTAATCGTCTTCACTATTTGAAGGAATATGATTTGGGCTTTTTGTTTTTGTCTTTTAAACAGTTTCGTTAGTATACGGAGTTGGGTTGTCTCCATTACTTTTAATTTTTTCCCTTTTTCCTTAGCCCTCTTGATTAGAGCTTTCTCCTCTGGTTTTATTGTCTAAGGGAAACCTGTATTGCTGAAGTAAAACCAGTACCCCCTATGTTTTCACGATTTGCAGAGAAGAAAGCTTGAGATTCACGGTTCGGAGGCGAGAGGAAGAAGACCCATTTAACGATTTGTAGAGAACGAAGCTCGAATATGAGAGGAAGAAGACGATGGGAGTAAATACAAAAAGGAAAGAAAAGAAATCTTTTAAACAGGGGATAAAACATAGGGGTGGTTTTACTTTTTCCCTCGACAATAAAACCAAGGAGAAAGCTCTAATCAAGAAGGCAAGCGGAAGAAGACGATGGGAGTCGATTGCAGAACCCTTTTCTCCATCGTGAATCTCACATTTTGAACTTAGGGTTTTGTTTTGTTTTGTTTTGAGTTCTGGTTTGGTCGATTTCGGTCCAACTGAGTGGTTGGTCTTGATTTATCACATCAAATCGTATTTCAAAAAACGAAAGGCTTTTTGCCTTTTAATTCTACATAAAAAGGTAATATAATCTTTCATAAGCAAGGGAGAAAGACATATGCTTTCAATAGATATTAAAGAAGATAATTTTGATTTTATATATTTTTCTTTTAACAGCGTTACATACTTAGGGTACGGTTGATAGTAACTCTATAAAATAAGGGAAGGGAAAGATATTTTTCAAAACTTGGGTACTAGATTGATATTAGGCAAATTTAAAGAAGAGGGGGATGATATTTTATTTTTTTTTTTATTTTTTATTTTTAGAAAGGAGGCAAGTAGAAGTGAAAGTAAGAGTCAATCAATTGGATCAGTTCAGTTTTGACCGTGCTGAATGGGTTTCGGAGTGACAATGGATGAATAGAAAACCAAACTAATACGTATTTTTTATTATTTTTTGGTTGATATCATTATAAGGAAAAAATAATTCGGTAGAGAAGATCGTGTACAACCTAAGACCTCTTGAATCACAAGTTCTTAGAGCTAAGGATAGAAAAACCCTTAAATTAGAGAAAAAGGTTTTTGGGAGATTGCCTATTTATTAACTGTTAGATAAATAATAACCTAAAATAGTGGTTTACCAAACATTATAGGAAATTAAAGTAGATTATTAAGCAGCTAAATTGGTCTACTAATTTAAGGTTTAAATCGAAGTAATCTTTGAGGATCAATTTCGTTTCTATCTTCTAGAAATTTCTTTCAAATTCCAATTAACCTTCTCTCCTATTTAACCGCACATTGGTTTCCATTTATACGCACATTGTTTTGCAGCCAACCACAATGAAGTGTTTTGTCTTAACTCTTAACATTTCTCATATGAATGAAGTCATGACTCATGAACCCAACTCTTGAGATATTTCATGTCCTAAATGAGACCATGTGCATTAATCTTCTCTCCTTTTTTTTTATAAGGATTCTAGGTTATGTTTGGAATATGGATGTAAACGGATCGAATTCGGTCGGATGGTGGTATTATCATATTCGTATCTGATTATATTTGGATGGATTTGGATAATATCCTATCGGTTTTCGGATCTATTCGGATAATTTCGAGATAGTGATTTTTTGAATATAGGTTCTCCTAAATGGATATGAATACGGATCAAATACGAATTTTCGACTATCCGTTGACGTATTTACCCTTTTTATGATGAGGGTTAGGGTTGAGACTTGAAAGTTCAGTAACTACCATTTCTTCTACTCTTCTTAGTCTTTTATTCTCTTACGTTTTTTACTTTTGATTTTTTAATAGATATGTAATTCCATGTATCACATTGCATAAAACAATATATATAAACCAATAGCAAATCTAGAAAAAGAAACACATTATCTTAACTTATAAATTTATAAAAATAAGATAACACAATCTAATAAGGTAATTTAAAAGGATAGACAAACATAGAGTTATATTTCAAATATTTTATTACCGTCGGATTGCTAAATGAATCGGATAATAATCGGTTGGATAGGGGGATTATCATATTCATATCCGATTAGTTTCGAACAGATTCGGATTCTCCTAAATGAATACGAACGTGGATCGAATACGAATTTACGAATATCCATTTACATTCCTAGTTTGAAAGCCAAGGAATAAAAAATCGGTTTTTGGAGGGAATGACTTTATGTACCTCTTTCTTGGCTTCCTCAAATTCAAAAATCAGAATGAGTGGTTCAAATTGATCCCAATCATGGTTTTAGCTATCGTATCAGTTTGATACTAATGATTCTATCAGTTTGTATCGGTTTTATCAGATGGTTTTTTCTCATAATACCAATACCAGACCTTTTGATTTATATTTTTACCGGCATCTGTACCATTTCAAATTATTGGTATTGGTACCGGATTGGTCTCGGTGTTGGCCAACACCGATATAAATCGGCCAAAACGGCAAATAAAAAATTGATTCCTAAAATCATTATCCCACTCAGTTCAGTCCCAAAAATTATAGTGATTTTCCTCAAAACCCTAAAATCAACTGCTTCGGATCCACTGAAACAACCAAAATTGAAACAACCAAAATTGAAATAGGTTGCAGTCGATTTTAACAAACCATGAAATTAAGGGTGTTAAACAATTCAGTTCGGTATAATTAAAATCGAATCGTTTATAAATAGTTTCACACGTTGAAACCCAATACCATTTATAAACAGTTTTGATTTAATCGGTTTTATAAGGTTTTTAACTATTTTTTTCAAACAACTAGTTTCTATTACATGTCTTTTAAATTTTTTTAATTTGAAATGGAAATATGAATTGAATTCTTATACATTTTTTTCAATAAATATTTATTTATAAAAACTTCCCCCTTATTTATATCATTACATATTTACTAATAATTATAATAGTTTCACACGTTGAAACCCAATACCATTTGTAAACAGTTTTGATTTAATCGGTTTTATAAGGTTTTTAACTTCTTTTCTTTCAAACAACTAGTTTCTATTACATGTCTTTTAATTTTTTTTAATTTGAAATGGAAGTATGAATTGAATTCTTATACATTTTTTTTCAATAATTATTTATTTATAAAAACTTCCCTCTTATTTATATCATTACATATTTACTAATAATTATTTATTATTACTATTAATGCTAAACGATTTACCATTGCTTTAAATGGTTCAATTTGATTTAACTATATGATCTTAATTTTTAACCTAAAATCGAATTATTTATTAAATGTTTTCATGGTTGAACCCTTTAATAAATAATCAATGTCATTTATATTTCTTCGATTGATCGATCATTATCCTATTGTTGTCCCAATAGCGGTTTCATAAAACTGTCTAACCACTTCCTTCGCCATTCAAATAGGTTTCACAATCGTTCTCTCACTACAAGTCCACTTAATCTCGCTACTTAAATTCATTAATCATATTTCTTAAGGATCAAGAGGAAAGCGATGAGTTTGATTAATAAAATCTAAGAAATTAAGGTAGGATGATAGATATAATACTATCACTTCGGGGTCCACCTTAGTCCAAAGTCCCACATTGTAGGGACCACTCACCAATAATACATGCATCTTTCCACCCTTATCTATATCAAAAATCAATAAACTGTAGCCGAATTGAAAGGCCCGAAACTGAAAGAGCTAAAGAACATAATAATAATAAGAAGAAGGAGGAAGAAGAAGTAATCTGGATTCCTTCTTTCCACCCTTATCTAATACCAAAAAGTCAATTAGCCATAGCCGAAAGTTCAGAACTGAAGTAATCTGGATTCCTTCTTTCCACCCTTATCTAATACCAAAAAGTCAATTAGCCATAGCCGAAAGTTCAGAACTGAAAGAACTAAGAACAAAGTGTATTGTCCTGTCTTGAATAGCCACCCCCTCCCCCCCCCCCCCCCCCCGGAATCTCAATCTATGAGGTAAGTCGATATATGTATTGTTAATCGATATGGACCACAGGCCCGGTCCAAACCGCCCACAACGGGCAGACCGATCAAGCCCGCATGCGAGGGAGAGAGACGGTAACTTACTAAAATCCTAAGGCCGTAAGCGTGAAAACCAAATTCTCCCTCTCTCTTCTAATTTTCTGTAGATTTCTTTGAGATTCCATCTCTTCTCAGGGATTTGTGGTGTGGAGTTCTCAGAGAAAAAATCTATCATGATCGTAAAGATTCATTCATGTAACCATAAGCTCGGTTCTTAATCTTTCTTCCGTTGCATTCCCAGATCCATTTTAAGTATGATCCGAACCCTTGGGAATCATTATTTATTTACATGTATGGACTCTGGACTTTGGATTGCCACCTTGAGGAAGCTTAGTTGAGTTGATAATGTAATATGAAAGCTCGTGAGGGCCTGCAAAATATCCACTCCCCCGCGTTGAAGTTAAAGTCGACTACTAACATCTATAAATATCCATTCCACTTTTATCTTTTCTGATTGTTGTATATATTGGATGGTGTGGAGTTTAATTGCCACATCATTACATTTTTCAATTGTGGACAAATTAAGAGTTACGTGAAGTTGTAACTTCTTTTCTAACTTACTCCTTATCTCTTGATGGTGAGGGATATAAAGAAATAAGATAGTGCATATCCGTTCAGTCACTGGATTCACACTTTGGGAAAACCATAATTATCCCGTGTGAGAAAATATATATATATATATAGATAGAGAGAGAGAGAGAGACTATAAGAGACAAACCTTGTTGACAAAATTTAGAAGGGATTAATATCAAGTGGATAACCTTCATCAAATCAATCCATCTTCAAGAAAGAATTAAGAAGATATTCATCGATCATGAACAATTGGCCCATGGATTAGCAACACCCAATTGATTTGATCAATTAGTAAAGCCAATCAATTTGGTTTGGTCTAAACAGTTCAGTTCGGTGTGATTCATATTGTAGTTGTCATAAATTCAAAATCAAAATTGATTTGAAATTTCCAAATCAAAATCAATTATTAATCATTTCTGATATTAGAGTTGATTACCGATTTGATTTTGATTTGTTGTTGCTAGTTTGTTAAGGTTCTTAATTTGATCAATTGAATTTTGTTATTCGGTTTTAAAAGGTTTGTCTAAGGGTACGTGTCAAATTAGAACCAGACCTGGTACGAATATTATAACCAAACCGAATCAAATTTGGTTATTCATCCGAGATTGGGATGCAAGAACTGAGCTCCTTTTGCTTCGAATCTGGTAATCGAATTTGGGTATCAATAATACTAATATATATATCACTAATATTAGTATTAGCTTGTATAATACTTACTATATTATAAATCGGAACCAAACCGGACCAAATAGGAGCCAAATTTCAAAACTGAATAGAAATCAAAACCAAACAGATACCGACAGGTAACCTGTTTTTTTCTTTTAACCAAAGGTGGGACTTGATCCGGTTTCAAATCACACCAACTCTGCCAGAAACCAAACTTGTGCGGGACCGATTTACAACCTTATTTGTTATTTTATTCAGTTTGTATTCGTTGAGTAACTAATCGGTTTTACATGGTTTAGACCCAACATTTATCTGTTCAAAGAATGACCGGTTTAGTTTTAAACGCCTCAAGACTTTTTCCAAATTAACAGTAGTTTCCTAGTTTTTAAGGCACTGATTCTCTGTTGTTTCCTCGGATTCTAATAGCGCCCCTGGTTTCTTAACAAATAAAAATACAATTTATACTTTTGAAGACTTTTTCTTTTTTTTTTTGTCCTTTTTGGGTGGGGAGGAGGTATTGATACAATATTTTGTTAGGGTTTTTGGCCGATTTCACAGATTCAGATCATTCCGTTTTTGACAGACCCTGCTTTTCTTTTTTTTTTTTTCACAAATATTCCAGTTTATTCTATAGCTTTGAACTTTGACCAAGTAAAATTAGAAATGGGAAAATTTGTCCATTTCGCTTTATTTTTATTTTTATTTTATTTTGTTTTTTTAGATAGGATGTCCGTTCCTGTTCTTTATTCATACGAATTGGGTTTTTTGGTAAATGTCTATGCCATTGGAGCAAATCCCACGGCAAAGTATCCTGTTCAAGTCAAGTAATGGAGAGTATACACCAAGTCAAGGTAAGCCACTGCATCTGCAAACCAAATAACCAAATAAAATCAAGAAAAAATATATATATATAAATAGATAAATAAAAATGAAAACAAAATTACCTCCACGAAACGGCGAAATGCAACCAAGTAAACGTATACGTTGACACACATACCAACGGGCCAATAAATTTCGACGAACACAGTATACCGACGAAGCGACGATGGATAACGTCGTACCGTTACGAAAAAGCAAAACCTGCTACGGCACTTGCATTGGAAACCGTAACACTGGGACACAGATGATGGATCCTGTTGAAACCAACGATGACCTTTAGACGATAAATCCGGTCTTGCTCTTTAGTAAATTTATTGCATCTGATTAATTAATGGATTATATCTTAAATTTAAGTTAACTGTGAAGTCTCTGATATCTGATCAAGTCCCTTTAAAATGCCACTGCCGGCATTAGCGGCAAAATTGGTATGTACAAGTTGGTCCTGTCAAAGTTTATAGGTGTCTCTGCCTCTCTGGAGTCTGGACTGTGAACTCTGGAGATGTACAAAGAAAAGAAAGAAAACCTCTTGATGCCTCGACAGTCGATAGGCATGACCTTTTGCAGTGCCGAATTACAATGGCAATACACGGGATTTACAGTGGAGGAGGATCGAGGAACATAATTGAACGAACCTGCTCGATTGATCACAAGTCTTCAGCTTTTGACATTACAGAAAACCGGCTAGGCCTTGGCTGGAAAGACGCTCTTCTCTTCTGCTGATGAGAAGAAGGTCTGATCAAAGCTGCCAAAGCTCTCTTAACCAATTCTCCCTCAACAGTACCAATCCGAACAAGAGAATTTGTCATCGCCGATCTCCGAGCGTTCAATCGATGAGACGACGGATACGATCCCGCCTGATGATGGTGATTATCGACACCTTTGTGGAGACTGCAACGAAACGAACCAGGATGATTTGTCGGCGAACACATACACGTCCTCCTCGACGATGATGATGGAGCTGAAGGAGGATTACTCTGCTTTCTTACGACATGATCACGAGGCGAAACGGCAATCGACCTGCTAGGAGAGAGAGATCGATCGATTGAAAACCGAACGGAGGGAGAAGACGGAACGGAACCACAGAGATTGGCGCGAGTTGGAGAAGTTGATCTATTGAAGAAACCAGTAGATCGAGGAGAGAAACTCGTACTTGCAGACGCGAAAGCGGTCGACGACGACGATGAAGAGCGAAATCTTTCAGACGGAGAGTTCGATTTCTGAAATCCGTACGACAAGACTGGTCCACTGGATCTGGTTCTCGAATTTGAAGACAACATTTCTGAGTTTACAGGATAATGGTTTTAGGAGTCGAAAGTTGAAGGTTGAAACTTGAAAAGAACGAAGAGGGATGAAAGGAATTTGGGAATTTTTCTTGCAGGCCTCTAGGCTCTTTATTTCTTCAAACATAGTTCGCCTCAGCCACTCTATTTATAGGACTCCATAGAGGATAGATCGACGGTTACATGAGTTTACAATTCAGATTCGGATCTGAACGGTTGGAATCTGTGGGCAGCACAAAACAACAAGCTTTCTAGCCGGTTTGTCTAACAGCTGTTGGCGGGAGCTCAAGAGCCTGCCACGTATGGGATTCGGCAGTATTGGCTCTTATTCATGGGAATGCCCTTTGGTACTATTTGTACTGATATTACGCATATTGCCATTTTCATATGACAAAAAAAACCATGTCTTTGTATTGTATATGTCAAAGAAGCACTTGCCTCATATGTTTGGATTAAAAGGTTGAAATTAATCCAAAGGAGTTTGTTAACTATTTCTCTAAAAACATGGTATTATAAATTAAGGGACGCAGTTTTCTGTCCAGGAGTGTGGTCTACGCCAGCACTCCTATGTGTCTATCTCTCTCCTTCTTGGAACAAGGGGGTAGAATTGTCTTTTCAAATAGGAGGAGAGAGATAGATTCATGGGAATATTGGCGTAGGCCACACTCCCGGACAGAGTTCTTTTTCCTATAAATTAATTATTTTTAGTGAGATATTTCAAATTTTCTAAAAATAAGACTTATCTAATTGTGTAAGGTTTGAAAATCCCTTAAATTAGAAAATAAGATTTTAGGGAAACTGCCTAATACCCAAAAATGGTGATCTAACAAAGTTTATAGAAAGTTAAAATAGATTAAAGTAACAGCTAAATTGATCCACTAATTTTAAGGCTTAAATCGAAGTAATCTTTGAGGATTAAATTGGTTTCTATCTTCTAGAAATTCTTTCAGCACATTGGTTTCCATCGAAACGGCACATTGTTTTGCAGCCAACCACAGTTGAGTGAATGGGAGGTTAAAATGATTTGAACCTTTTGGAATGAAATCCTCATTAAATGCTATATAATGGGGAACTTAAAGTGTTTCATAAGGGCTTATTTGGTATTGCAAAACTCTCCCAAAAGATATTTATGAACCCAACTCTTTAGATATTTCATTTGTTAATACCATGTGCTGCTGCTGTGTATGGTCTCGGAAAATCATCCAAGAGCCAATGAAAAGGCAAACGGATCCAAAGACTTGTCAAACACATAACCATAATTTATTCTTTTCTCCTCTCTCTTTCCAAGAATTTTAAACTCGGAATGAGTTGTTCGAATCGGTCCAAGTCATGAGTCATGAGACTCTGTGTTGTATAAAGTTGCAATCATCAAACCATGCCTTGCTTTATCTAATCAATGTGACTTCTTTATCTTCGAATGATCATTATCCAAACGTTGCCCCAAATAGCGGTTCCAAGATTGAACCAATGCGCGGGTAAGACAAGTAGTGCCAAGTGGCACGGATTCGTGACGGGAGCGAACCTCCCGGTTTCGCCGTCAGAAGTTTCCAATACGCAGGTTAGAGTGACAAGTAGCTCCAAGTGGCACGGACCATTGACGGATTCGTAAAAGGAATGGTCCTGTCGGTTTCAGTTTAGACCAAAGCGCGGGTCAGACACTGAGCGCCAAGTGGTATGCATAGTTTATAACTTGACATGGTCGTTATTCTTTTCGGGGCCATTTGTCATGATTGTTGTTATGCTGGGTCAGGGTGACCAAAATGAATTAAACTAAGGTCGTGTTTGGCTTTTTCTGGGGCCATATATCTTGTTTAGGCCACTCTTTGCAACACCGCGCACCGCTTGTGTATGTGTGATTCATCCAGTTAATTCTGCCATTCCTTTATCTCCTAAGATATTTTATATATTTTTTAGGGAGAAAAAATGCCACCCCGTCGTGTACTGTGGTGTGTACTTGACACAGTCACGCACGAAATGATCGCACTGTCCCCATAAAAAAAGATAGGGGTGGACCAATCATTTCATGCCCAACTATATTTGAGTGCATATAAACACACAGCACACGACCAAGTGGTGTTCCTTTTTTCTTATTTTTAATATGAATTTTGCCAATCTATCTACTTCATTTTTATCGAATGAAGTGTTTAACCAATGAAGAGGTGGAAAATCAAATTAATCAATAGGGTTTTTGATAAGGTGGGAAGAGTCTAAGGTGTCTCGGTTCTTAATGGGATGTGAGAGAGCGTACATAAGAATTTACTTATGACAAAAAAATTTTGGATGAAAGTGTAATCACACAAACCACATACCAATCCCAAAAGGTTAACTGACTTTTAAGACACATTGACATTGTGGCAATCTTTTCCCAAACTTTTAATCATGATTTTAAAACTTAAATTGGAATGAGCAATATAGACTGCAGCCTAGTCTGATTAAATCCAAATCTACACTCATATATAGTTCAATCGAATTAAGCTGAATTGGGGAGTGAGAAATTAGGTCAAGTCCAATCGATTTTGATATGGCAGTTCTAAATCAATAAAAACCGGTCTCATACTTGATTCTGAATTTTAAATATTTACTTTCAATAGAAATTCCACAACTGATAATAAATAGAAAGAATTGATAAGAAAACATTGATATCCAATCTTTTTAAGTTAGAACAAAGTTTCTCTTCAACCACAACAAAGAGAGGATATCCTACGTTTCGAAATGATGTAACTCACCTGCTCAAAAGTTCAATCATAGGGTTACATTATGATAGATGTAGAGTTTCTCTCTCCATCCTCAGAACTGAATATAAATTTTCCCTTTTTAAGTTTGAAGAAAGTTTTTCTTTACCGATAGTGAACAAATAATCCTCACATCACTAGTGACTCTTTATCCCATCAATGGCAAAGGATAATCAATAGAGGAAGAGGGGAAGGCCATCAAACTTCCCCCCCCCCCTCCCTATTTTTCTTGGTAGAAGGCCACCAAACCTTCAACAAATTAAACTTGGTGACTTTCTTAACCAAAAAATATGCCTACCTATAAAGGCATGTGGAATATATAGATTAATTTGTCATGTGCCTATTGTGGTTCGACCTAATGTATGGGCGTTAGATTGGACCAGTCTAATATAGAATAGATTAAAAGACTTGATTTAATGCGATCCATTAATTTTATATATCTTTTTTAATATCAATCAAATGCCTAAAATTTGGTATCAGAACCAGGCACCACGAGTGTGATGGTGTATTATTGGTCTAATGGGATTTGATCTAGTGTATATTGTATAAGCGCTAGGTTGAATCAATCTAGTATAAAATAAGTTATTTAGCAACAAAAAAAAAATAATAAATTAAAATATTTGATTTAAGGCATTCCATCAGCTCTTATACTTTTGATATATCAGTTAAGAATCTAACAAATCAAATTTGAAAAAGAAAAGAAAAAAGATAAGATGTCTTCCACTATTTAACAGCACATTGTTTTGCAGCCAACCACACCAGGGGAAAAGGGTGGGGGTGTTGGAAAGAAATCTTCATTAAATGTTACAATTAATTAAAGGGCTTTTTAAGGGCTCTTTTGGTATTGTAAAACTCTCTGAAAAGAGGTATATGAACCCAACCATTGAGTTTTTTTATGTCCTTAATGAGACCATGTGCATGGCCAGGGAAAATCACCCAATGACCTAATAGTTAAAAGGCGAACGCATCCGAAGACTTGTCAAGCACACAATCAGTCTTTCTCTCTCTCTCTCTCTAAGGATATAGACTTGGAATCAAAGTCGAATCGTTCCTTTTGGATTCTGATACCCAAAATCGGATATCAGAATCCATTGGAATCGGTCCCAAAAAACCCTAGAGTTAGACAATCAGATCCAATGCCAAAAACCTTAGAATTGACTGTTCCAAAATGATTAGACTCGAAATCAAACATGGTCGATTTTGATATCTAGATTAGAATCAACTAGAATCATATCAATCCCAAAATCCCTAGAGTCGACTGCTCTATATTGATCAGAATCGAGATCTGTTGCCATAAAAACTGAATCTGCCTTGACTTGACACAGTAAATGCCTGTAAAGATAATATACGAGACACGAGAGAGGACCAAAATTGACGCAGGGAGGTCTCTCTGATGCCTAAATTTGTTTCTTCAGCAACAATGATGTAAACGAGTAGAACAAGAATGCAAAAAACTAGCTAGTAGTGAATTCGATCCATACATGTTAGATTTGTCACATATTTATACCTTGAGAATGCTGATCGTAACAGTCCATGTGAGAATTATTTATCCGTAGCAACCTCATATTTGGAACACTTTCCAGCTAGCAAAGCAATCTTGTAGCCTAGTAGGTTAAGGAAATTCTCCCGATTGGAATTCTCCCCGAGGATCCACTTTCCATTTTCACACAAAATTCAACTTCCCATTAGAGGTCCAATCTTGTAGGGAAATTCGGTGTTTTTTGTAATTTACGTGTCATCTGTGTCAGGCACATATCGGTGTGTAGTGTTTATGGATATTAAAATCAATCATGGCTGATTCCAATCAAATAACATTAGTCACAAGTGCCTGCCCGGTACTGCCATGCGCCTCCACACACAAGCGTGGCAGAAAGTACCGCTTTACCCCCGCTCGGGCAAGGTACTCAGATAAGGGTAAGGCGGTACATTCCACCACGCTTGTGTGTGGGGCGCACACAATAGTAGGGGCAGACGAAGGTAGAGGAGTCGAATTGCACGATTAATTCTAATTCAACCTATTTGATTTTTATATATATATATATATATATACCAAATATCAAAATTATGTATTAGTGAATTCTCTCATGTACAATGGGACCACTGACGAGTCCAAGTACAAAAGTATATACATACAGTAATCCGTAAACCCATGGTAAGTAGTCGTCACGGCAGCATTACTAAGACTTTTCCCTAGTGCTGGAGAAGAAGCACTAGGAAGAACTTTCATTGCAGTCATGAAATCATGAAAGCAACAGTACTCGTACAGCCCCATCTTATAAGTCAAGCTCACCTAGTGTGTCTTCATTGACCATTCTACAGTTTCCTTTCATATTAAAAAAAAAGGGTATTCTTTGGATTCCATGTCAAATTGGTCCCTTACGATGGAGGGAAAGTAGAAAACCCCGTGGCACCTTCCAGATTTGGATCCCCTGTAGTGTGATAGGGAATATAGCGTATCATTTGACGGTCCACAGTGTTTGAACACATATTGTGCTTTGTGTTCAAATACTGGACCGTCGGATGATGCACTACACTCCTTGTCCCGTTACTGAGGAGCCCAACGCCTCCATAACAGCTTCCAGTTTGAATCAATGCGCTGGGCTGGGCAGGTAAGAGACGTGATTGGTGGTACCAAGTGGTACGGATTCGTGAAGGCAACGCTATTCCCATATTCAAGTCCGAATCGATACGCGAGTCAAACAAGTAGGTTCCAAGCGGCTCGGAAGTCGGACCACTGACGGATTCGTGAAGGGAAAGTTCTTCCCTCGGTCTCAGTTTAAACAAGTGTGCGTATCACGCACGCAGCGCCAAGTGCAATGGACCGTTGACAATTTGTGTTTTTCGCACACCGCATGTGAATGTGTGATTCATCCATTTAACTCTACCATCCTTTCTAAAATTCCTTATCTCCCAAGATTAATTTTTTTTTTCTTTTGATAATTTTTAACGTGAATTTTGCCAACCTAAAACACTTCTATTGATCATGGTATTAACTTAGATTGGAATTAGGTGAATCGACTACAATCATTTTCGATTAAATCCAATTTTATAGGAAGAGAGACTACCACAATACCACCCAGTTGCCCAGCGAACGTCGATCTTGCGCCCAGACTTAAAGGCATTCAAAATCACATAGAAGAACATTTGAACATGATTCACTGAGAGAAGAATCCAACATCATGATGGGGGTGGTGTGTTGTACTTCAAAAAAATCTCTTAAGAAAGAGTTCTTTGTGAGGGAGCGTGGCTCCTACGTACATGGGGCCAATAGAGACACATGTCAAAGCATCAATAGGACGGATATTTTCACCTTTCATGGGGTCAGACAATCATTTTACCCCCTCTGTGCCTAGAGCAGCACGCACATTTCCCCCACAGGGTTCTTTTTCCCAAATATTCTATAGTAAAATAAACACAACCCTAAAGGAAGCAATGTTCCTACAAGGTTAAGGAGAGGAGTCCTTGCCACGGGAGAGAAGATCCACCAACTCCTTGCAGTCTGACTCTACCATAATGTCCTTGATACAATCTCCCTATAGTTGAGGATATCCTATATCTTTCTACTCTCTTTTGCAAATGCCAGTTTGCATATATTCCAAGGTTAGGCAATGTTGTCGCTAATACCTTGGTCAGGAAGGCATTGTCACTTACGAGAGTGACATCTTGGCCGGTTTCCACTCCATGGTTTATCAACCTTTGCACAGGTGATACCATGTGTAATCCCCGTTCCTCTGAATAAATGTTCAGTTACTAAAAAAAAAAAAAAAAAAGTTATCCATTTTATTGATTTTTTATTAATAATAATAGGGAAAAAGAACTCTGTCTAAGAGAGTGTGGCCTACGCCAGTATTCCCATGAGTCTATCTCTCTCCTCCCCATATGAAAAGACACCTATGTGCCCTTGTTTTGAGGGGAAGAAAGATAGACACATGGAACTGCTGGTGTAGGCCACACTCCCAGACAGAAAGCTACTTCCCACAATAATATTACTAGAATTTGTTGGTGAAATAGAAAGCAAGCTAACCATGTCATCGTCTCGTCACTTCCAAGTCAGTCCATCTTACAAAGCCCACATGTCATCATTTTTTAATTTTTTTTTTTAAAAAAAAACGTTTGTCTCACAGTCATGTATCTTACGCTCTCTCGCAATGGATTTTATTTTTTTTATTTTCTCTTTCCCTTATCATATGTAGTTATGTATTTCATCCCGCAATGGATTTTATTTTTTAAATTTTCTTTTTCCCCTATCATATGTAGTTATGTACTTCATCTTCATGGTAGAGGATACCGAGTTTCCGTACTACAAGTGATTTCTCACATTGCCTAGTGGCATGGGAAACCCTCTTCCTCACTTCAATTTCTGGTCTTGAGAGGATATGTGGGGAGCAGTGTTTCAAAAATCAGACTCAGATCTATTGAATTTCAATTCTAGATGTTAGATTTAAAATATATTTTATTTTATTTTTTAAGTTTCAAAATTTTTTGATTGCTTTGTTATGGTGTAGGACCCATGTGATCAAAGAAGTAATTCCAAAGGTTGTAACATTCTATGGGTACCCTAAAGTCTATTCATTGTCACTATCATGAGTGGGAAGGTGGGTCAAGGATATTGAATGAGATTGATTTCTCAATTCATGGCCATAGGTGATGTCTCTCCCTTTATGGGTATTAAGGCCTTTATGGTCCTCAGTGGAGAATGACCATTTTATGAGGTTTTAAGGCCTTTATGGTCTTAGTGGAGAATGAATGAATTTTAAGGTCATTCATGACCCTTAGTGGGAAATGACCATGAATTTGGAATTAACCTCCAATTCATGTCTATATTCATGCCCATAAATCTTATTCTTCAATTTGGTCATAAGTGGATGGTTATTCTTGAGAATTCCAAGGGAATGCAAGGATTGGTCTTGGGCCTATATAAACCCAACCAATTGCTTTGTAAGAGACATCTTTGGATACGTGTTCGTGCCATACTTAGCAATCACTAGGAGTATTATTCTCTCTCTCTCTTTTCTTCTAAGTGTGTTAGAGGGTTCTTGTGTTGAAGCTCTTGGCTCCTTCAAGGGACTAGAAGGACTCGCTTCATCTTCTAGTTGGAGGTTGTTTTATCTTGGGGTAGTGGTGCAGAACACTCCTTGGCAGTAGGAGGCATCAATTACCTTAAAGGCAGTACCACAAGTGTGACTCAACCTCAAGCTTGTTCAAGTTGTTGCGGGTGTGGTTCTACATCAACTTCAAGCTTTGGTCTTCTCGTTTCAGCCAAAGGTCAAGCCTAGTTTCTACTGCTTAATCTATTGTATTGCAATTCATGTTGTTTCAATTATTTGTAAGGAATTGTAATACAATTACCCAACACTAGACACTTTATTTGATTGTTTTTATGAGATTCCCTAGCTATTCATATAGGACACATGAAGAATGATGAATACCAACCATAATGAAAGGGAGTGATGGACACCATACAAGAATTTTGGCCTCTTTTTATTTTATGGACAATCAAAAATTTATTAAGGAGAATATGAAAATAAGGAGCATCAAGATAAAAATCACTTAAAAGGAAAATTTTCTAGTAAAGTCTATTTCTTTAACAACCAAAATTTTCTACCCTTGTCTTGTCTATCTTAAAAATTGACCACCCATTTTATAAAACCCATCAGTTCATCTCATTTTGATCCAATTATCACAAAACTTGTCCGGACACCCCCATGAGGAATCTAATTCTGATCGTAATTCACATCCATCATTCTTCTCCTTTCCTTTTCCCCCATTTTTTTAATCTTTTTCTTGTCTTATGAGGAATGGAAATTAACATTACTTCCACTGTGGCATGTACCACTTACATAATAATAGTTACATATAGATGTATAATTTGCATACAACTTTTAAATGATTGAATATGTTAAGTACAGTGTTCTTGATTGAAAGATTGTGCAAGAAGAGACAAGATTACTAAGCCTTGTTTTGTTTGCATATAATTGTTTTTAGGAAGAATTAGTCTTTGATAACAATTGGATGTACCTTTACTCTTTTAGAAGGATAAGGATTAAGCTGATAATTAGTCATGTATTTTGTTGATGCTTTTATACATTTTTTATGGATAAATTATGTAAGACACAGACCTTATTGAACTTAAACAATTCTTTACATTTATGTTTAGGAGCATTGAGACAGGATAGAGCTTATAGGATTCAGATTCTCTATTGTAGAGCTGCCCGACAGGATCGTATTATCCAGACATGGTGAGACGTGCAATGACCGCCTATCCCCCCTCGGGCAAGACGCTCGGGCAGGGATAACTTATCAAGTAAAAACTAAAAATCAGATCTGTATGTCATCTCATGACTAGAAACCTACCAAGTAAAAATAAAAGTTTCAATAATGATTGATAATCCACAACTAGGGCCATGGGATTAGAACCACACCAACCCCCCCCCCCCCCATTGATGCGAACAATACAGTAAGGGTGTTAATCAATTTTTATTTTTTGATAAGGGGGTGTTAATCAATTTAGTTCAGTCTAAACAGTTCAGTTTGGTGTGATTCATGTTGTAGTTGTTAGAAAATCAAAATCAAATCAATTATTAATCAGTTTTAAGTTTTCAAATTGAAGTCAAGTACTAAGCATTTTTTATTAGTCGATTTGTAATCAGTTCCAATTATGTAGTTTATTACATCCTTCTTGTCCGTGCAGACCACGATTTTAAAAGTCGAGAATTGAAAATCATCGATTCAGATCCGAATCGACTGTGACCGATCCAGTCAATTCTCTCTGACTCCCTTTGGTTCTGTTTAGTTTCCGACTGATTTTGGCCAATTTCAACCGATACAAATCTGTATCGGTCAGTCTATCCCAAATCCCGATTCTTCTTTTTTTTTTTTTTTTTTTCTTCACAAATATCCCAATTTCTTCTATAGGTTTGAACTTGATCAAGTTTTTTTTTTTTGATAACAAGAACTTGATCAAGTAATTTAGTTAAATTTGTCCTCTCTTAATATGTTCCAGACCTTTATTCATTTAATTTCAGTCGAATAAGTTCTTTCGTCAATGGTCATGCCTTCCGAAGAATAAAGTAATCAAATGTAAATCCCACGCAAAGAATCTGTTCAAGTCTAACTAATGGAGAGTGGACACCAACCAAATCACGCAAGATCGCCACCACATCTGCAAACGAAATAATCAAATAAACGGGGTAAAATAAATAAAGAAAAATAGAAAATCAATAAATAATAATAATAAGAAATCTCTTCTTTTTTTTGGTAAAGATAATAATAATAAATCTTACCACCACGAAATGGAGGAGTTCAACGGAGTTCAACGAAGTAAACGTATACGATGACACAAATGCTGGCTGGCGAATAAATTACGACGAACACGGTATACCGACGACGGATAACGTCCAACCATAACCGGAAAGCAAGCAAAACGGCTACGTCACTTACTTCGAAACCGTCACACAGGGACGCAGATGATGGAATCTTTTAATGATAAAGCACTGCTGGTAAATTAATTGCGTCTGGTTAATTAATGTGATTATATCTTAATTTTAGGTTAAACTTTGAAATCTGATATCTGTTCAAGTCCTTCAAACTGCCACTGAATTGTAGCGGCAAAATTGTTATGTACAAGTTGGTCCCGTCTGGTCTCTGAAGTCTTCTCTCAAGAGATGAGCAGAGAAAAAAGGAAACTCCTTGGTGCATCGATAGTCGGTAGGGTCTCTCACTCTGCTGCTCCAAGCCAGGCTTCTGCTCTCTTCTTAAAAGAGCCTAAAGAAAAGTATGGACCTTTCCAGTGCCGAAACACTGGCAATACAAGAGATTTACAGAGGAGGATCGAGGAATATAATTAAACGAACCTTCTCGATTGATCACAAATCTTCGGCTTTTGACATGATAGAAAGCCGGCTAGGCCTTGGCTGGAACGAGTCTCTTCTCTTCTGCTGATGAGAAGAAGGTCTGATCAAAGCTGCCAAAGCTCTCTTAACCAATTCTCCCTCAACAGTACCTATCCGAACAAGAGAATTCGTCATCGCCGATCTCCGAGCATTCAATCTATTAGACGATGGATACGATCCCGCATGATGATGGTGATTATCGACACCTTTGTGAAGACTGCAACGAAATGAACCAGGATGATTAGTCGGCGAACACATACACGTCCTCCTCGGAGATGATGGACCGGACAGAGGATTGCTCTGCTTCCTTACGACATGATCACGAGGAGAAACAGCAACCGACCTGCTAGGACTAGGAGAGCGAGATCGGTCGATAGAAAATCGAACAGACGGCGAAGACGGAACGGGACCACAGAGATTGGTGCGAGCAGGAGAGGTTGATCTATTGAAGAAACCAGTTTATCGAGGAGAGAAACTCGAACTTGCAGACGCGAAAGCCGTCGACGACGACGATGAAGAGCGAAACCTTTCAGGCGGAGAGATCGTTTTCTGAAATCCGTACGACAAGACTGGTCCATTGGATCTGGTTCTCGAATTTGAAGCCGCCATTTCTATTTGAAAATATTGAATTTAGGATTCGAAACTTGAAAGAACGAAGACAAAAGAAGGAACAGAGCGAAAAGAAATTGAAGGAATTAGGGAACTTTTCTTGCAGTTGCAGGCCTTGAGGCTCTCAATTTCTTCAAACATTGGTTGCCGCAGCCGCTCTATTTATAGGACTTCAGAGAAGAAAGATCGACGGTTACAAAGGTTTAGAGTTCAGATTCGTATCTGACGACTTTGAATCTCTGCGCTGTACAAAACAACGAATTTGTCTAACAGCTGTTGGAGGGAGCCCAAGAGTCAAGACCCAGCCACGTATGGCATTCGGCATTATTCGCTCTTAATCATGGTATGCTCCTGTTTGTGATGATATTACGCATATTGCCATTTTCATACGACGAAAATACCCTTTCTCTTTGTTCTATTTCTCAAGGAAGCCATTGTCTCTCATCTCTGTGTTTTTTTTTTTTTTTTTATTTGCGAGGGGCAACTGGGCAAGTAGCTAAATAGGGTGTGAATCCATCTGTCGAAGGATCGGTTTAGGGGCGAGAATGGATGAATGTAAAACCAAATTAATAAGGGAAGATTCTGTTTCATTCCGGTTTGGAAAGGTTTATTTCGGTAAGCCTGGGTATTCTTTAGAATCCATGCCAAATGGTCCTAGCGGTTTTTTTTTTTTTTTTTTTTGGGAAAAAGGAGCTTATATAATTAAAGAATCGAAATACAGGAAATAATTAGAGTCTTTGATATTTTCTTCCTCGAGCGTCTTCACCAACAAAGTGCTCAAGAGCTGGAGGAAGGCTAGTGGGGCTAAAGAGGACTTCCTGATCAGCCTGAACATAGCTAGCCAAGAAATCCGCACATAAATTTGTTTCTCTAACCACATGAGTAAAAGTGCAACAAGAGAACCGCTCAGACAGCCTCAGAATATCATCTATAAGCTCCAGACAATGCCAAGGACCGTAGAAGACGCCTTTGATCATTTGGATAGCACTCATGGAATCCGATCGCACATGCACATGCACATGTTGCCACCCTTTAGTCATGGCAGTATGAAGCCCACAACGGATGGCTTGAAGCTCCATGAGCATAATGCTGCCGCTTCCCAAACCGCCTGCAATGGCAAAATGCACCTTTCCCTTGTAATCGCGGCCTATGGCGCCATAACCTCCGCGAACATCAGTCACCGAACCATCACAGTTGATGGCTAGAGAGCTGGAGGGAGGACGTAACCAGTAGTGCAAGGTGGGGCGCTGCAACTTGAAAGGAGCATTGATTCTCCAGCGATGAAAGAAGTCTCGATTACAACTGTTATCAGGGAATGGGGAGATAGAGTCACAAAAACGCCCTCTCGTATCCGCTATAACCTGCTGGAAAATCTTTTCAGAGGAGTGCTCTTGTTGGTTGAAAACTCTCTCATTCCTCTCATTCCATAGTCGATAAATCAGAGCACAAAAACTGAACTTGCGCACTCTATTGAGCAAGGTGTCACCAGTGAAACGGGTGCTGACCCATAGCACCACCTCGGCTCAAGTAGAGAGATTGGGAGATTGAAAACCATTAAGGTTGAGCACCTTCTGCCACACTGAGTTGGAGAAGGAACACGAGAAAAAGAGGTGATTCACATCTTCCGGTCCTGAGTTACACAGTGGGCAATTAACCTCAGTAACCATACCCCAGGCTGCAAGCCTGCATTTGGTGGAGAGCCGCCCCAAAATAGCCAGCCAAGCTATGAAGGAGAACCGGGGTTGGGCTCCAGAGAACCAAATCAACTGATGCTACAAGACTGGACTCTTGTGAGTTCTAATAGAATCCCAAGCTGTCTTCAAGGAGAAAGTACCCTTCGGGTTCGCACACCACACAACCGTGTCACAAGGAAGCCTCTCGTGAATCTTAGTAGAGGAGATCTCTGTCCACCTATCGCGAATATCAGCATCGGGGGGCGTTTCAACCCAATGATCATCATCCCCAATAAGGGACTGAACTGAGTCGAATGGGTAAGACCCGTAGCGCCAAGTGGAACGGATTTGTGATGGGAACCATCATCACTTTTCCCTAGCGGTTTCAAATCTCAACCAGTGCGCAGGTAAGACCCATAGAGCCAAGTGGAACGGATTCGTGATGGGAACCATCATCACTTTTCCCTAGCGGTTTCAAATCTCAACCAGTGCGCAGGTAAGACCCATAGTGCCAAGTGGAACGGATTCGTGATGGGAACCATCATCACTTTTCCCTGTTTCACGTCAGAAGTTACTAACGCGCGGGTCAGACGAGTAGCTCCGGACTGATTGGTTAAGAGAACGTTCCTTCAGTTTCAAATTTTAGACCAAAGCTCGAGCTCGAGTCAGGGAAAATTATCCTCTTCAATTCCCTATAGCCTCTGTCCCCTATGCTAGTGATGTGTCCTAGACACCGCCGAATCATCCCTTCCATTAGCTCTGCACTGATGCTTCTTGGTCTCCGGATCATAGTCGATGTGGCCTTGGGCTTGTAATCAAGGATTCCCGTGGCACCCCCAGTCTTTGCAAAATCTGATCGTGCCAGTTTCGATAGTATACTCATTGGGGAAGCTCTGGCAATTAGGCTTGATATGTTGGAAGCAATTTCGAAAGGGGTAGAATATTTGAAGGTGGAAGCTGATAACTTACAAGTTATAAACTACCTCAATGACTCGGCCAGGATTGCCCCCTTGCAGTTACAAACTATTTTACAAGATATACGTCATATATCTGCTTATTTTACTGAGTGTAAGCTCACGTTTATTCCTAGAGAGGCAAATGAAGTTGCCGACTCTCTAACCAGAAAGGCCCTGTCCATGGTGCAAAAGATAGTATGACCACTTTTCACTCCGTGGTTGTAGGAGATTTGTAATCCTTCAAACACGTGCTCTTCACACTTAATGCAATAGATTTCCTTTTACCAAAAAAAAAAAAAAAAAAGAAGTGCGGCAACGCTAGTGTGGATGTCTGACATATGGCAACTCGGACTTCCAATGGTCTGAACTCGACATTGTCAATGAGCTTGGACCGTTGGATGTCCGAGCTACCATGTGTCAGACATTCATACTAGCACTGCCGCACTGCCGAGCTATAGCAAATTGGAGAGGCTAATAATCCACAAGTCAGACACACAGTGCTAAGAGGCATGGACAGTTGACAAATTGACGGATCTAGCTCTCCTCCAACCGTGGTGGGAGCTAGAGGGTCCAGCCCACTTGCATCCCACCTGTGAAATGGTCAAAACCACTCTTATTTTGCTGGACTGGACACCTCAACCACAACTGAAAGAGAGCCAAATTGCAAATTGACATGGTTTCGTTTTTCTTTAATTATTGTCATTGTCATGAATCATGATGATCATTAGCTATGCTAAGTAACCAAAATGAATTTAAACTAAACCGTGTTTGGATTTTTCTGGAACCAAACATATTGATTTGTGACTTTTGTCTACTGTTTTTACCAAAAAAGAGAAAAAATTTGTCCACTATTTGCCAAATCGCACCCCGCATGTGATTCATCCTTATTATACTATCCTTCCTCAAGTTTCCCATGGTCATTGCACATGGGGTGGGTGCAATGACCACCCTGCCCCCTACACAGGTTGCTCATGTGCTTGAGCATAGCTTGCGCTGCGGCACAAAGAACATTCTCCCTTATTTTTAATAAGAATTTTGCCAACCTAAACCCTTGACATATCATTCTCAATTACCAAAAAAAACAACCTTGACATGCACATTGATCACTACCACGTTAGAGTGTAGTTTTCTTCTGATGAAAGGAGGAAAATTAAATCATTCAATAAACAGGTGTAGTTTTTTTTTGGGTAAAGAATGTGTGAGGTCTATGGGTGGAATGTGAAAGGATGTATATAAGAATTTACATACTGGTATTGTGACAATCTTTTCCCAAACTTTTAATCATGGTTTTAAAACATAGATTGGAATGAGCAAAATCGACTCAAGTATATTGCAATTAAATCCAATTCTATACTCATAAATAATCCGATTGAGTTGAACCGAATTAAAGGAGTCAAGGACAAGTCCAAAAGATTCCTGATCAATTTCGATATGATGGTTCTAGATCAATGGAAACCGATCTCATTATTGATTACAAATTTTAAAAACTTACTTTCAATAGAAGTTCCAAATCTAATATAATTAGAAGAAAAAAAATTGAAAAGATAGCATTCGATGACATGATCAACTTTGTATCTATCTTCTAGAAATTTCTCCCCCGTATTTAACATACATTGTTTTGCATTTTTGGGGGCCATTATTGTCATTATAAAGCTATGAATTAAAATTGTGCCATGTTTATTTTTTTAAAAAAATTGAGCCGTGTTTATGGGAAAAAGATCTCTACTTCTTAATGTTTTCTACACCCTCTCACAAGGCACGGTGAGATAACGCCTCTACCTTCAAGATAGATACTTAGATGTGCTCACCCATTGGTCCAAACGCTTATGTAAAGACCACGCCACCAAATAGAAATCTCTTACCCCATGTTTATTTACCAAAATAAAATAAAATATGAGCCGTGTTTGGCTTCTTTCTGTGGTCCATGTATCTTGTTTTGTGCGCCGTTTGCCAAATCGCACACCGCCTATGAATGTGTGATTCATCCATTTTAATCTACAGTTCATCCAAAAGTTCCTTATCTTTCAAGGGTTTTTTTTTTTTTAATTTTATATAATATCTTCTTTCTTTTTTTTTGTAAAGAATTTTATATAATATCAATTTTGCCAAACTAAATCCCTTGCAGTGCACACTTCTGTTAATCATGGTTTAAAACATAGGTTGGTATGAGCTGAATCGACTGGAATCAATTTGGAATAAATCTACTTTTTATATTATGGGAAATAGTTTCCAATTCAGGAGTGTGGCTTACACCAGCACTCCAATGAGTCTATCTCTCTCCTCCTCAAAACAAAGGAGCGGAGGTGTCTTTTCATATAGGAAGGAGAGAGACAGACTCATAGGAATAATAGCGTAGGCCATACTCACGGACAGAGTTCTTTTTCCCTTATATTATACATTTACTCTAATCGAATTAAGCTGAATTGAGAGGTATATTTTCCCTTGTTTTCAATGTTGTCAATGTAGAAAGAAATATGTACACTACACCAATAGTTGTCTTGAAGAAGGTATCATTCACATAAGGCCCACATATTCCAAATAAGAGAGAAACAAATTAAAAAAAAAATAATTTATGTGAGAAATTTCACTCTAAAGCAATTTGGGGAAGTTTTCCCCCAAAATTATATATAGGCTTTGGAATAGATCCATCACATTACCTCTCATCCCTAGCATTTTGTTTAGTTTTGTTCATTTTGAAGGTGAACAAATGTATAAATAAGGGATCTTACACAATTAATATCATATATAGTTAGTTGTTGCTAGTTTCTACCTGTGGTTATCCTACACATGGTTTTGGGGCATGCACTCTACTGGCAAGCCACCGGTACATTGTTTATCTTTATTGTCCTACTATGAACTCAAATTGTTTTATATAAAATATTTTCCTTTGCATTTTATATTTTTTTTACACGAAAAATCCCGCAAATAGGGCAATATACTAGGCCCAGGTGCAAAAAAGAAAGCACAATACTGAGGAGGTCCTCAAAAAGGAAGACTTTCACAAATCCAAATAAGGGTAACACAACGTCAGTGCATTTTTTTATTGGATATCATGAAGAAAACGTGATTCAGTGAGAGAAAGAATCCAAAATAATTTTACCGAAAAAAAAAAGAACCAAAATCATGATGGGGCCATGGGGGTGGAGTCTTAAAAAATTTATTATTTTTTAGAAAATTTATTTTCTCCCTTCTTAATTTTTGTATAATTTTATATTGATTTTTTACCAATCCTAAATAAATTTTGGGGGAAAAAAACATTGTCTGATCCCTGCAACTTGTGCTTAGACATAGCCCCTTAAAATGATCATGCTATCCTTACAAAATAAAAAAATTCCCTCTAATCGATGCCCTACACGCACTCTCATTTCCCTCCTTATTGCAGGTACCACACAACCTAAGAGCAATCCCTTACCCAAATATTTTATAGCAAAATAATCTCAGCGTTAAAGGATACAAAGTTCTTAAAAAGATGAAGTTGCATATTTTATTGATTTTCCTGTATGCCCTTTTATTAACAATAATATTAGTTTGATATTTACAAAAATAAAAAAATAATACCTATCTCTCTCACTCAATAAATAACTCTTCTTTAGCCAGCAATCATAGTCTCACCAACCCATCTCTTTCTCTTGGAGGATATTAGCTAGGAACGAGCTCTTAATCGAATCGTTATCCCCTTCAATTCTCTGTGTTCTTTAATTCCTCACATGAGGGTGAAAATGATCACCCTACCCTTTGCCCGAAAACACTGCCCAAGATAGGATCCACTCTCCCTATTAGAAGAATTGAAGGTGATAATTATTCCCCTTAACCCTAGTATGAAAAGGGGGGGAATAAACAATAAGATATCAGACTCTCCAATAGCATATACTGATATACCTAAACATATATTGTTTGGCGCGCCCACTCAGGCATTATGTTTTTTCCTTCCGGTGGAACTCAAGCATTGATTCAAAGTACTAGACTTTGTTGCTTAGGTGGAAAGCAAGCGAACCATGTCGTCCTCTCGTCGATATCAAGTCAGTCCATCTTACAAAATCCACGTGTCATAATTCTTTATTTTAAAAAAAACTCGCCTCTAGAATCAATGTATCCTACGCTGTCGTACAATAGACTTTTTCTTTTTGGTCTTTCTATGTGAAGTATAATATTTTACTATTTGTCACTTGTCGATCCAGAGGTTAATCCATGTGATAGAGGAACTCACATATGTTTCAATGGACAAATTTTAATCCAAAGTAAAACAAGGAAAATTGCTCAAACTCGGATTCAAAGTTTTAGTAAATTTATCAAAATGCCATTAAATAAAGATGAATATAAGATACAAAGTGAAATTTTTTGTAATTTTAGCTGTCCTTCCTCTACTCATTTTGAACTAAAATTGTATCAATACGATGCTTACCTTCCATCATATAGATTAAATCATATACTCTCATGTGGCAAATAGTGAGGCATTACATTTCACAGTCATAGTGACAGGAAAGAAAACCCTTTTTTTTTTTTGCTTTCTCCCCCATCGTATGAACCTCATGTAGATGATACCGAGTTTGTACTACTATTGATGTGGAGTGAGAGATTCCTCACATTGGCTGGTGGGGAAACCTCCTCCTTACTTTAGTTTTCTGGTTTTGAAAGGATATAGAGAGGAGTGTTTCAAAAAGTCAGACTCGGATCTGTAGAATCGGCTAATTAGCGATCCTGATTCTAGACACTTCAAAGCAACCGATTCTAAGGTTTTTGGAATTGGATCATTGGGTTTTCAGATCTGAGGGGCCGATTCCAATCCAGATTCGATCAGATACCACGCAAAAAATTCTTGGTCGGGGAGTCACTTTATTTGGTTGTTTTAAGAGACTCCCTAGCTATTCATAGAGGACAAATGAAGAATATGATGAAGATCACCAAATGAAGGGCTACCCTTCGCCATTTGATTGAATGTATTGGTCATGCTTGCTCTAGTGAATTTCTTTAACAACCAAATTCAACAACCCATGTCTTGTCTATCTTAAAAGATGACAACCATTTTATACAACCCATCAGTTCATCTCATTTTGATCCAATTATCACAAAACTTGTCCTGAAACCCTCTTTGAGGAATCTATTTCTGATCGGATTTCACATCCATCTTCTTCTTTCAAACAAAAAATATACCACTAAAACTAGTAATATCTTCAGAACTAAAGAAATTATCAAACCAAGATGTGCAAAGCGATTTGTTTGAAGGATTTGTTTTTCTCAGAAAAGGAATCATTATTCAGGTCTTAATACATTTACTACAGCCAATGATAAAACATAGACAACAATGAATTACAATTCAGCCTCAAACCACTACAAAATTACAATTCAGAACACACCCATAACTTGTTAGTTTAATCTGTGATAATCTTATTCAAAGAGCAAAGCCTTCTAAAGCACAATTTGATAACAGCTCAAAGATAAGTTAAATGACATGCACTAATTAGACGCATATTTTACATTTGGTAATACATAACCTATTGTTTTCACCTGTTACGGAACTTGGGATGGACTGCAATTGCACCAGGCCTCATCTTAAAACGATATCTGCAAGACAATGGAATTCATGGGTTGGGAAATCTATGGTCAAGATACATTCTCCAATGCATCTCTACCAAAAGACTAAATGAAATTTTGTTTTCCATTAGATCAAGTTGTGTGAGTGGCAAGTAAGAAATCTCACCCATTCTCAAGGAGGAAACTTCTGATTGTTGAAGGAAGAACAGGTTTTCGTCGGCTGTGGTTACCCTTCCCTGTCACAAAACAGACTGTTCAGTGATCATATAACTTCTCATTCAAGGTTTATAGTATGGTTTGGACTCAGCCCCTAAAGTTGCCATGTGAAGCAGGTTTTGATTGATTGAGGACAGGTTATTTGAAGAGGCCTAGGTTTCTTAAAAAACCAATATTTCCGACTAGAAAGGTGAACTGAACAAATAGAAATCCGATTATATGTTTCTGAGGTATATGTTCATGTATGTTGTATATGTTTATAGTGAAAGTAAACAATAAGGCTAAGTTGGGTAGAGAAGAGTGATATTTTACTACAAAAAATATTTGAAGATACCAAAATTCCTGAAGTTTTATAGAATGACATTTTCAAGCAATGGCATTCAACCTCAAAATTTATGTTATAGACCAAGAATTATCCAGGTTAACCCTTGCAAAAAACACACTGGGAGTCTGGTAGCAAGGAAAAAACCAAATTTTGCTTTGGCTACAGCCACTTATTTGGGGTGAGGTCGAAGATCTAGCAGGAAATTCAGGCGGTTCCAACCAATAGAGCTCTTTTTTTTTTGGTAGACAACCAATAGAGCTCTTACAATTATATATCTTTTGCTTTGTCCCTTTACACTGGATCTTGGATCAAATTCGGACTCATTACAATTTACAAGAAAATATATGGAAACTTGGGAGCCATAAGAGCATTAATTTATTAAGAGTGAACATGAGTGAAACCATACCTGTTATAACCTCCAATATTGCCCATCTCCGACTGGATAACGTGTAGTTTTGAACATCAGCCTTCAACTCCATGCCCTTGCAACTATGTGTCTCGACCAATGGAGGACATACTATTCCAACTTTGGGCTTGACTTTCTTGAGAGGTACAGCACAATTCAAAGGCATCTGTGTTTCAATCTTCTGAAGATGCTTCTGTAAGGCATGCACAGCTTCGCATGCATGGAGGCCATGTAAGTCCAACTTCCATATATTATTTTTTCTATTTGTAATAGTTAAAATTTCCTCAGCTGCCGATGCATTCAGCTGTTTAGCAAGCCTCCATTCTTCTTGGGCCTTAAGTGAGAGCTGTTGAGCAGAGAAGTGGTCACCTCTTAGAAAGGCGTTCTTGGCTGCTAGTGTATACTGAGATGCTGACCTGCTCAGTGAAAAAATGGAATTCTAGTTTCTTATTATAAGACAAAAGCTGAAGTCCATATGAATTCATACTGACAAAGAGAGCCGATTGAGAGGCTTTGGACATGAAAGTGTTTCATCATTTAACAATGCATGCTGAATAACCCCGGAAATTGCCCAAAGACAAGCACTGGACTGAAAGATTTAGAGTGCATCATATTCGCCCAACCATTTCAAAACTATTTTCTTTGGGAGTAATTATGACACAGAAAACATGGGTCAATCTATGTAACTAAGAGTATAAGAAAATTACAGGAGTGGCACCAGATTCCATTCAAGTGAAAATAGCATTCTTGTAGTTTTATGAAATTCTAAACTCACTTAAAGAAGTGGAGTTCTACAGAAGTAAGAAAAAATGGTAGTGCTGGACCATCAGGTAGCATTCTTGAATAAGATTTTTAAGCATCAAGAAAAACATACCTTACCACTCTTATCGCATCTTTACGATGGGTCAAGTATACATCGTCCTCTTCCCGCACAGGCTCAGCAGGTAGAGACATTAAGGGCCTTGAAAGCAGGTTAATGTCCATATTACCATTAGATGACATCAATTCAGACTTCATGTCATCAAGACAGCCCCGAATAACAGCTTTCAATTCTGCAAGGTCTACTGACTTATCCTCTTCAGAGCTGCTGCTGGATGTAACCATTCCCTTCATTGGATTAGAAGCCTGGTCAAAATTGTTGTTCACAGCAGCTACAATGTCCTCAGTCAAACTATTGTCAGCCCCACCATAGAGCTCTTTCAGCTTCTCAAGAACCTTAATGGTATTATTTTCCTTCACAACCTTATTATCAAGTGTCCTACTAGGATTACCATCTGATGGTTGTCTTTTTGAATCATTGTCATCAATGGGAATTGGAAAGTCCATTTCAGGTTGGAGCACTGATGAGAGAGCCTTCGCTGGTGAAACATTTCTCAGCATTAAGTTTCTACAGAAGTTCAAAAAAAAAAATGATGAAGTGACGAACCATAAGGTAGCATTCTTGAATAAGATTTTTAAGCATCAAGAAAAACATACCTTTTCATTCTTACTGCATCTTTACGATGGGTCAAGTATACATCGTCCTCTTTTCGCTCAGGCTCAGCAGGTAGAGACATTAAGGGCCTTGACAACAGTTTAATGTCCATAGTACCATTAGATAACTTATTTTCAAAAATAACACCTCCATCCATCGGTTCAGGCTTCATGTCATCAAGACAGCCCCAAATAACAGCTTTCAGTTCTGCAAGGTCTACTGGCTTATTCTCTTCAGAGCTGCTACTGGATGTAACCATATCTTTCAATGGAGTAGAAGCCTGGTCAAAATTGTTGTTCACAGCAGCTACAATGTCCTCAGTCAAACTATTGTCAGCCCAGCCATGGAACTCTTTCAGCTTCTCAAGAACCTTAACGGTATTATTTTTCTTGACAACCTTGTTATCAAGTGTCCTATTAGGATTACCCTCTAATGGTTGTCTTTTTGAATCTTTGTCATCAATGGGAATTGGAAAGTCCATTTCAGGTTGTACTACTGATGAAGAAGCCTTCACTGGTGGAACATTTCTCAGCATTAAGTTTCCAGAGGGAGCAAGAGTGCTTGCCTTATTTGGCATGGGTGTATAGGGGTCAATATCAAAGTCTAGTTTGAGACCTTATTTTTGCTTCTGCTTGAGATCAAAAGCAGCCCAACCAGCAGATCTATTCTTCTTGCACAACATCTTTGAATGTAAAGAAATGAAGAGATGGTCATCCCAAAAAACGGTTAAGGTAACGCAATGTCACAAACCATTCTTCATGCCATCTAGCTTTCCAGGATTTTGAGATGACCTCTTTAATTTGTTGCAAGAGTCACAGTAACACCTTGTTCTAGATAACCTGAGTTCAGACCAAAGACGAGTAATTCATCAACATAATACCCATTTATGAATTGTGAACGAAGCTAAGCTCAAGTGTAGGACGATCAAAAACCAAAATGACTACAATCAAAAAACTTCAAGTGCAAGCCCAACATCTAACATCTGAAACAAGATGCTGGCCATTCAACTCACCAAATAAAAGCAGTTCTTCATCCCCATCTCTCATAAAAATGGGCGAACCCAGTGCACGAGGCTCCCACCACTGTGGGGTCTCGGGAGGGTTATAATGTTCACAGCCTAACCCCCGCGTCGTAGAGAGGCTGTTTCCCAATTCAAACCCACAACCACTAGGTCACAATAGAGCAACCTAACCACTGCACCAAGGTCCACCCTCTCATCCTCACCTCTCATATTGATTGAAAAAATAAAATCAAATAAAATTTGAATGTGTCTTATAAACACAAAGATAGCACTCCAACACCTGGGCCTTGTTATTTAAATTTTGTATGTCAATTAATATCCTTTCCTTACTGTTGATGCTTTAGTGGAAGGACTGGGGCTCATTATTCCCATTGTTTACTTCCAATTAAAATCCTGTCACTAGGGCTTCTTCTTTCCTACAAAGGCAGCTTGAATCACTATGTTACCATAAGCCGTAAGTCTGAGGGGGATGCTAAGTGGAGAATAAAATATGAGCAAATTACTTAGACCTCCCCTGACCTTTCTGACAATTCAGGGAATCTCCCCTGCCCTTCTGACAACTACTCAAACTGGGCTTCACTTAGCCTTAGGCCGTTAACGGTGTTAATAATTAACCTCATGTGACTAAAATGCCCTTACTTACAAAAGACAACTATAACGCACCGTTCCCCTTTTTTCTTCTTCTTCTTCCTCTTCTTCTCTTTCCTCCTGCAAACCTTGAACCCAGATGAGATGCAACAATACTCTTCTCTCCAAAACCCACCTTCTCATCCTTCTTGTTTTGCTTCCACAGCACTCTTTTTCCTCCTGCAAACCTTGTCAGAAGGACAGGGGAGCTTCCCTGAATTGTCAGAAAGGTCAGGGGAGGTCTGAGTAATTTGCTCATAAAATATAAGGACTTAAGCTTCTACCTTTTGCAGGGTCCTAAAACAGGAGTTGCATCCAATAAATATAGATTTTGGCCATTAGAAAGTTACCACTGGTATAGCAAAAGAGTACTGAAAAACTCTTCCACCTTAAATTAAAGCAATTAAATATCAGAAGCTACAAATTTTTCTAATGAATTCTCAACTGAAAATAAGATCCTGAACATCAGAACAACTAACAGCCAATGGTCAACAGCATAAGCTTCAGATTATACCAATAATTGCATTTCAACTTATACTTTCACGAAAACTTTTGCCATTAAGAGTAACCGAGGAAGGCAATAAAATCCTATCTAGTTTCCTACAGAATACTTTCTTCTGTTTTTCAGGGTGAGGATGATGTGAGAAGAAGTAACCTATAAGAAGTACGAAGGAAAAAGAGAGTTCTAGTTCAAGCAACCTTAAGCTAACCTGATTTATGGGCACATAGAAAATTCACGTAGAATACTTGTCCCATTGCCCCACAGTAAGTTATTCATCAACAAGTCATCAACAAGCCCACCCACTACAAGGAGGATTTTTCTAGGAATTTCAAGCTCAACAAAATCAAAACTGCAAACAATAACAGAATTTTTCAGAGAAACGAAAAGGAAAGAACTCAGTACCAAAAACCCAAAATTTACTGCAAAGTTGTATTCTCACATGTATAAATCCAATACAATAAAACTGAGCAGCTATCAATTAACACTAACCCGTAAAACTTAGTATTCACAAAATACCATGCTCCTAATACCTTTCAGAAGTTCTTTCCCGAACTTTTCTGCTCCTTTTCGTTAAATGGAACACTATTCCAGAGCTCTCGAGACCACGGCGTTAGTCGACATGAGAAAACGAACGACGGCAGTGAGAAACTGATTGGACGGACGGCCGATTGGGAGATGAAGATCGACGAGAACGATAAAAAGCCTCTGCATCTACCACAAAGTAAAACTTCCTCAGTGTGAAATGAAAATCAGAGAAACAAAAACCCCAGAGAGAGAGAGAGAGACAGAGCAAAAGGCTGATTAAAGATTTTAGATTTTGAAACCAAAACCGAATTACCCAATAGCCATTAGTTTGGTTCGGTTTCGATTTCATGATTGAAAACATCAAATCAAACCGAATTAACCATTTTTAAATCGAAGAATAAACCAAATAAATCATATTCGCTTTAATTAACATGGATGATACATTTTATTCCAATTTAAAGATTGAAAAAAGTTTAGTGGAGTATAATTCTAACAAATAAGAGATTCTTTTGCTGCAAAGATGTAGAAACCGAATAAAAATCAATCGGAACTGACATGTCGATTTGATTCTGGTTTGGAAACACATGCACTTATTTGATTTTAGTTTTCATACATTGTATTTTGAATCAAATTGAAATTGGAACGAAAAACCGAAACTGCATCGATTGACACCTTTACCACTGTGGTTATCTTTAACCAATCAGTGAAACAATATGCCACGTGCACAGCTAGGGATTTAAGCATTGGTAACAATGATAAACTGATTTGGTGAATTGATTAAAATGCTAAGATTTTAGGTTAAAAAATATATATATATATTTTTTTTAAATCTGGAACCAGCCCAATACTGACAAATACGACTGATCTGTATCGATAGCAAAGACCAATATGGGTTTGATTACTAAATCCTGCATGCATGGTTTGTAATCTCATTGGATTACCTAATTTGAATTGGAATTGACCGAGACTGATCCCAAATATTGACCGATCTGATACCAATTCACTGATACAATTTAAGGATAAAAAAATAAAATAAAATAAAATATAAAATCATTTTTTATTAAAAAATAGGGGCCTTTACTTTACAAAAGCTTTAAGGATAGAGGGTGCCTTCGTGTGTAAGGATGGTCACTTCCTCTCCTTGTTTACATTATCACATGTGTATTATCACACGTGTTGGGTTTCTTTCTCATAAGAACCCATGCATGTATGGATTGATTTCACAATTTCATCAAAGGTTGTGAAATTGGAAACTCTATTGTATTGAACTGTATTGAACTATGAATATTACAAAGAATATATAGAGGAATCCATGAGATAATAGAAATCTATTTGAATAGGAAACTAATATCGCATGAAATAAGGGGAGACTCCGGATGCAAAAGGAATTGAATATTACAAGAGATTGAATGACGATACGAAACTTCTTGGCACAGCTAGAAGACGTGGTAGTGAGATCTCCTTCAATAGACCTCTTAATACTCCCCCTCAAGTTGGAGGGTGAATATTACAAACGTCTAATTTGAAAAGGATGAATAGAAACTAATCGTGACGGAGGACCTTGGTAAAGGGATCTGCAAATTACAAGTTAGAAGAAACATGAGAAGTGATCAGGCAACCGGAATGTAGACGTTTCCAGGTAACATGATAAGTGTAATAAAGGCAGTGGAATAAATAAAGCATTGGGAAAATATCATCCCCCTCCCCTCTAAGTTTCCTTAATATCATCTCAATACCCAAGTTTTGAAAAATGATTGTACCCTCCCCTATTTTGTAGAGATTCTATCAACCGTACCCTAACCGATAAAAAATGCCATTAAGTGATGATGTGGCATGTCCAATTTTTCTAAAAGCCAAAATTACCCTTAGTATAATTTAATTCCTATTTTACCCTTTCCATTCCATAACCCCTCTTTCATCTTTTTCCCCCAAAACCCTTTTTTCTCCTCTTCATCATCTCTATGTTTCTTGTCTTTCTTCTTCCGCCAGCACCACCAGCCACCATTGCTACCTCCTATCGCACAGAAGGGGCAGATGGTGCCATGGCCGAAGAAGGGGTCAATAAGGGCATCATGAGAGGAGGAGAATGAAGGATGTTGAAGATGAGAGCGCAGAACTCGTAGAAAACCCTTGATAGCTCATCTTGGTTTCTCCTCATCTTTCGAGGGACAAAATAGACGATAAACCATCGAAACCCTGAAAGCCTAAACTTAAACAATCAACAACCAGAAGAAGACGACTACTAGAGCAAAATAGAGAAACAAAAAGAGAGAGAGAGAGAGAGAGAGAGAGAAAGAAAGAGCAACTGCAAGGGGGCGAATGAGATGTTGGTAAAAGCCACCCACCCTTTATTAAGATCTTTTCTGTTCCAGCAATCGAGGCTAATGGATAAACTCACAAACTAAGCCCCAATTATATTTTGGGTAAGTTTTTACCTCTCTTGTATACTTTATAGACTTTCACCCCTATATCTCATCTCTGATGATAATCCAACTATAGTTAATGGCTGGTGATTGGAGAAGGCTGAGATCTGAAAGAGATATATACTCTAATTGAATTGCAAGTAACAGGATTACGGTTGGATGGTTTTAAGAGGAGTTTCTCTTCTTCCATAAAATGAAGATGAGAGAGAGAGAGAGACGGTTTAAGCGGCAACACGTCTTTCTAATTAATTCTTTCTTTCAGAAGTTTTAAGAAGAGAAGGGTGGGGTTGTTGTCTGATGCAAAATGTAGAGATAAATGACGATGTCGTGTCACTAGGAGCGTTCTTTACTGGTAATTATCTGGTATGAGAGGCTTACAATGATCGTTGTATTTAGAGTTGGAGAAAAGATGAGGTGTGGCCTATGGGGTAGGCACTCAGCAATGAGTAGTTGAGTACCCGTTTGCTTCATCTCAATATTCTCTTTTTTTCAATGTCTGTATATATACAGCACCGGTGGTGGATACAGCCGTGGTGGCCGCGATGGTGGTGGTGACTGTGGCTATTGGAAGAAGAAAGAAGAGGAAAGAAGAAGAAAGAATTGAGGTTAGGAATAAGGGTAATATCGTCTTTTCATATGCTGTTTTAATAGAGTTAGTCACCTAGGGTATGGTTGATAGAATCTTTCAAAAGTAAGAGAGCGTATTATCATTTTTCAAAATTTAGGTATTGACTTGATATTAACGAAACTTAGAGGGGAGGGAATGATATTTTCCCTAAAGCATTTAAGAAAGAAGAAAAAAAACAAATCACGAGTGTGACGGTTCACAACCACTCTCTCCTCCTTTTATAGAGAGAATAATAAAGAGGAAAAAGAGAGAAGTGCTTTAGCTCTACGTCACGTACAAAGAAAAGCTTTATAGATGTGACATAGAGCGTGTTCTATGGTACTCACTTAGAGTGTGGTGTGCATAGAGAGAGTGGTGTACACAATGACATACAGAATAATGCAAACAAAATGATACATGCACTCATAAAGGTTCATATATATTTGAAGGGGTGTTGTTCTTTGTGCCGCAGTGCAGGTTGCGCCCAGGTACATGGCAGTGGGCATAATGACTACCCTGCCCCCTGCACAGGTTGCCCATGTATCTGGCACAGCCTGCATTGCGGCACAGAGAACATTCTCAGATATTTGAATATTACGTGATTGAGTTTTCTTTGTCAAGAGAAGAGGAAGGTGTTTCTTGTACTTATTACATCGGTATTGAGGTAAGACTATTATGCTTATGTAAATTTGACAATTTTGACAAATTATTGTATATCTAGAATCCATTATGAGAATGTATATTAAATACAACCTAAAGTTTCTATCATCAAATCAAAATAGCTTGGCAAAAAAATAGGCTTGGCCAAACATTTCAACATCAATAGATCTTGTTATAAAAAGGAATCAATTGATCTAAGGCAAAAGCAATTAGGAATATTTTGGATGGAGATTTAAGGACTGTCATTTGGTTTGATGGTAAAAGCTTGGACTGTCAATAATAGTTGGAAACCAGGTTTTGACTCAGGCAAGTCACCCAAGTCGAATTATGAGAAAAAGAAAATATGAAACCTTGTTATGAGTAATGAAGACTCGCCCAGCTTTAAGAAATAATCAAACTATGTATGAGTTAGCCCAAGTTGTCATCGACTCGATGTTTTTTTTTCGAGCCATGCGAAACTCAGTGGGTCTATTTTTTTATTGGGCCATATGTTATTCATAAACCATAAGTTTGATCAACAATTAAATAAACCTCTAGAATTTTTGTTCATTGTCTTCAATATTGGCTCATTGTTTTTTGTCTCACCTGCGAAGCAACCATAGCCTGACTTCATCTTCACTTAGAGAAGGAGAAGAAGGAAGATATTAAAAAAAAAAGAGGGAGTGTTGGGCATGACGCTGATTTTCCCTGAGCAAAACTGTTGTACCCAATGGAAAGGATGGGAGGGAGAGGGCAAGGGTCAGTTCCATAACAGGTGGGAGAGAGACAGGCTCTGACTGGGCACAACGCCACCATGCCTAGCCTTTTCCCTATAAAAAGTAAGAAAAAAATATGACTTGCCTCAATAAGTTTGATTCCCCCGAATCACCTGATTTTGAAAAGGACGAATCAAGTCAAAAACCTATTTTTCCTTTTTTATTTTTACTACCAACATGAAATTTTGAAAATCACAAGTTTGACTATGAGAGCAGTTAAACTTTTTCTGTTTTTTTGTTGGTAAATATAACTTTTATTGATAATTCCTTGGGTAACAAATAGAAAGAGAATCATACAAAAGCCAAGGAGAAGAGTTGAACCAAAAGGAGGACTCTTGTGTGATAGCACCCATATCAGCTAAGGTGTTCGCTACAAAATTCCCTTCCCTGTAGGTATGTTGAAAGGCAATGAATTCGAAATGCTAGAGAAGAAGCTCGCAATCCTTTAAAATCAAGGAAATTCTCTAGGGAATTGAAAGATCTTTACCATTAAGGATGTTTACGATCATTAGGTAGTTCCCAAGCCTTCCATGAAACAGAACAAGACCTTGCCCTGATTGTCTCGACAAACACCCTCAATCCCTATTGGACCAGGATTGCCTTTACTTGCTCCATCCACAATAATTTTAACTCTTCCAATCGTAAGTTGGATCCAAAAAATGTTGAAATTATTTGTTGGATTAGTGGGTGAAGTGTAGGCATTGATGAAGTCTCTAGTAAAGAATCGAGCCTTGAACATAATGTTGGAAGGAGAAAGAGAAGTACTATTGCGAAAAACCAGATCGATGTAGGTATTCCATAACACTCACATCACCGTCAATAAAAGAATATCGCTTCAGAAAATACCTCCTTGAGGCTTCAGCTTATCAATAACAGAAAGCACCACTGCATGTACCTTGTACCTGGCCCTCCACTGAAATACTTGATAAACCCATGGAATTCCATGCTTCCATAGCCAATGGACAAGGTTTGGATCAACCAAGATCCTATCCCCACCACCTTGAGAAAGCAGCATTTCCGGAAGGTTATAGAACTTTACTTGGATGCTTGCCAAGTGGCAAATTGGTGCCTTCCAAACCTTAAATTCCAACATCAATCAATATTATCAAAGATTTTCTAGCAATACCAATCCAACGGTCAAAAAATAGTACCTCATGTGAGGGCAAACTCGTTGTATTGTGCGATTTGCGAACCCATCCGTGCTAATGTCTCGCGGCTCTCGTCTCGTGGTATCCAAATATCAACAAGAAAAAGGCAAATAAAGGAGGGAAACCCCCGCAGGAACAAAAACGAAACAAGGAGAGAAAGAAAGCGAAATCAGAACAGAATGGCATCAACAGCAGTAGCCATGGGGATTAGGAACAGAATCCCCAAAACCATACTGATAACGG
The DNA here is from genome assembly GCF_018873765.1 of Telopea speciosissima. NCBI lineage: Eukaryota > Viridiplantae > Streptophyta > Magnoliopsida > Proteales > Proteaceae > Telopea > Telopea speciosissima. The sequence goes on from NC_057922.1 coordinate 7,036,864, forward strand.
GCGTGAGCAGAGGGCTTGGCAGAGCCCTCGCAGTGGAGATGGCCAATAAAGGCCACACCGTTATTGGATGCTCAAGAGCGCAAGATAAGCTCAACTCCCTCTTAGAAGATCTCTCCTCTTCACAGCCACAGGACAACAACAAGAACAACCCATCTTCCTCTAAGCATCTCCTCATGAAAGTCGATGTGGTACACCTCTCTTTTCCTTTTCCCTTCTTAAATTTTTTCTGTTCAGAGCAAAATTTCAATTATGCACTTGGTTTCTTCTCATTAATGGGCATGTTTAGTTCTGGTGTTGTTAATTTTCTGAAAATGTTGTTGTCCTTGATGATTATTATCGTTTCTTCCCCTCACACACGAACCTTCTTTCTGTCATTTGGTTAGGTTATGCGAATTATTTATAGGGTTATTGTTTTCATGGGTCGTTGAGTGTCGGAATTGCTGATTGTTTTCCTGAACCCACTCTACTTGCCACTGTTATATATATATATATATATATATTACGAGAAAGAAAGAAAATCTATTAATAACCAGAAATATTTACAGAGGTTGGGGGAGTAGCACATTTATCCGCAATGGCCTTGATAGCTAGATGTCCTGACAACTGATGCAAGTGATCATCAATACATAGTTTGAAAAAAGTCATGGAGAAGTTAGAAGTTAAGTCTGCTAATTCTAGGTAAGTAGAAATTAAGTTCCAGGGAATTTTGACATTATGAGAGGGATTAAGGTAGCTGTTCAACTCTTTGTTGGTGCACTAGACTTCTTTTGTTGTGATTCCTGATTGTCTAGCTGCTTTCCATTCCTCCACTATTCCAATAAGCTCTGCGACCGCCTTATCTGAAGTAGTATGGTAACCTGCAGAAGTTAGAACTTTCTGGTCAGCTATCAAAATGCCAAAAGCCCAATCGGTTAATCTTAGTTGCGGGTCAGAAATGCCAGAGCAGATTAAAACAGGGCAATGGATATCAAGGTTAGATGCATATTTGGATAGACTGTAGTCATTTGTAATAATTGAGTCATCAATAGAAGTGTTAGGTAATAGGGATGGGGGATGAATGTTCATGCCACCAAGCCATTTAGTTACAGACCGCAAGATGAAATGAGGATAAGCTCTAGCCGATCCATGGACCACATTGTTCCTTACAACCCAAATATAAAAACAGGTAATAATAAAAACTGAAAAAAACCAATAAGAAGATTGTTTACCCAAAGCTCTTGAGAGAAAAAGGGAGACACACAGTCGTGCTATAGAAGGGCTGGAGAGAAGCTCTGTTCTCAATCCGAGAGGGCCAGATGCCCATACATGCTTAGTCCAATCACATGATAGAAAAAGGTGCCACATGGACTCATCACAAGAACCACATAAAACACATGTAGAATCGATCGCCATCCATTTCGAGATCGTTGCTTTGACAGGCAATCCTGCATTAAACACATGCCAAAAGAACATTTTAAATTTTGGATGTATCTTAATTTTACAGAAAAATAGCCACCATATTGCATGGATGGGGCTATAATGCTTATTAGAAAGGAACTTTGCAGCCTGTTGTGTGGAAAACCTTCCGGTACTAGAAAGGGTACATCTCCATTGGTCATCATTATCTGAAATAGGAATTTTTAAAATTTCATCAATAAACACAGTAGGAAATGATTGCGTGAGTAAATCTGAGTTCCAATTATAGGATGAAATAAGATTCCCAACAGAAAGAATAGAGGTTGAAGGAGGCAATGATTGTGGTAAAGACTTCCCCGCGATTGTAGGGATCCAGGGATCAAACCAGCAGCTTGTATAGTTGTCACGGCGGCTCGGCGACCCAAGGCGTTGGAGAGTGTCCAAATTTAAGGCGACACCAACTAAGTGGCTAAGGCGTCCAAGCCGCTTGGACGCCTAGGCATCGCCCAGTTGATGCCTTGACAACTATGGCAGCTTGTATTGTTTCCATCCCCAATTTTCCTCCACACCATAGATTTGAGGGTTGGAAGCATAGAGCATATGTTGTTCCAAGTCCAAGAACCCTTTCTTTTAAGAGTCTTTGGATAAAAAATAGATGTTATGGGAAAGTTCCTGGCTTTAAGAATTTTTGCCCAGGGCCCCAGGTTGAACAATTCTCATTTAACAGCCTCCATCCTAATTTTAGAATTAAAGCCTGATTATGGGTCAAAGCTCTCCTAAGGCCTAGTCCAGTAGAAGTTGGAGAACACACCTTATCCCAACCAATTAGGTGAAGCTTTCTATTGGATCCAACATTGCCATTCCAAAAACGAAGACAAATGGAATCTAGAGTATTACATATTTTCCTTGGAAAAAAAAGCATGACATCAGATATGAAAGAATTGAAGCAAGCACAGATTGTACCAAAATTTTCCTACCAGCATAAGATAAAAAACCAGATTTCTAGTTTGAGAGTTTAGATTGTACCTTTTTCACAATGAACTCCAAGTCCTTGACTTTGGAGCGGGAAGGACATAATCTTGTACCAAGGTGAGTTGAATTCAGAGACATTTCTGCTGAAATATATCTCACTTTTTAAGAAATTGATCTCTTGACCTGTAATGTCAGAAAACATATCTAAAATGGACTTGATAGTCAAAATATCATCATCTGTCGCCCTACATAAGACAAAGGTGTCATTTGCAAATAAAAGATGAGTAATTTCAGGAGCATCTCTTGCGACCTTGATCCCTTTGAAAGTCCCTAGATCTCTATATACTGCAACAAATCTTGAGAGAACTTCCATAGCAAGAAGAAAGAGATATGGACTTAAGGGACATCCTTGAGGAAGGCCTCTTTCTGGTTTCAGATACCCAAAGGGACTACCTTCAATTTTGAAGGAGAAGGAAGAGGAGGTAATGAGGGAATGAATGAGAGATACCCAATTGGAGGAAAATCCTAGGTATCTAAATAAGTTACGGATCAAGGACCATTCCACGTGGTCATATGCTTTGGCCATGTCGATCTTAATTGCCACATACCCTTTCTTGTCGTTCTTGTTATTGAGATAGTGAAATATCTCTTGGGCAATGGCAATATTATCTGAGATTTGGCGGCCCGATAAAAAGGCTTCCTGACAAGGGGAGATAATTGAGGGGAGGATACTCTTAAGCCTATTAGCCAATATCTTTGCTATGATTTTGTAAGATACATTGCATAAACTAATAGGCCTGGAGTTTGAAGCCGATGTGGCATTAGCTTTTTAGGAATCATGCAAATGAGAGTGTGATTACAATGTGTAATCATATTCACAATATCAGAGGAGATCACATCCCAAAATCTGTGATAGAAACAAGCTTGGAAACCATCTGAACCTGGGGCCTTGAATGCTCCAATAGAGTAAGTTGCATTCTTAATTTCCTCCTCGGATGGTAATGAAGAAAGGTAACCAGCAGTGTTAGTATCCATGCAATTATTAAAAAGACTCTATAAAACTGGAATCTAGGGGGTGGGGCGTTTTAAAAATCTGGGACATATGATCAGAGAAGATGTTGGTTATTCCATGAGGATCAAAGACCTGATTGCCCAAGGGGTCGAGGAGGAATGTAATGCATCTTTTTCTTAAATT